>NW_028257129.1:0-155063 GCF_035046125.1 Drosophila serrata | reverse complement strand
ATCTTTCCACAAAATGCAACCTTTAATGCAACCCAAAATGCTTTAAACAAATATCTTACCGTGTTTTTTTTTTGTCAGTCCACAAATTCGTATGCAAAATGTCGGATTTTAACAATCATCAGCTCAGTGAGAAGCCTTAACTTGAGGCTAATGGAATGGAAGAGTGTTACATCCCAGCAGCCACCTGACTTGCCACTTTGCCAACATTTACATTTACATTCGCAACAAAAAAAAAAAGAAAACACTTGCGGATGAACTGTGAGATACAGATACAGTTCAAGGTACATTTTGAGTAACAATCAAAGCATTTGCATTCACAGGACAGCCACCTCCACCTCCTCCTCCTGATGGGGGAAAATGTTCGATTTCAAGTGGCTTACCACATAAATTTGCACTTTGCTTTGTTTACAAAGCAATCGAACGAACAAAACAAAAATACAAAAGAAAAAAACAGGAAAAATTGGCAATTGAAAAGAATGAAATAGAGAGGTTTCAGGTTTTATCCCACAGATTGACTTCAGGTAATCGGGATAATGTTTAAGGCATTAGATTCTTTATGGGACAACTATAATATTATAAGATGATTGTATTTTCTTTTCTTATCTTATTATTAAATAAATAAGAGTAAGAATACTGGAAATATTTGAAAGCAAAGGAAAGAGGTCAAAGTCTATAATTTCCTTAATAAAGTCATATATTTTGATTAATTGCAAATGAAACTTTCTTTTTATCACTTACTTTCCAATACCATACTCACAGATCAACAAATACCCTTTTAAAATTAACATAATTTACATAGTTTTGCCAATTTTTTAAATTATTTTTTGCATTATTGAGTAAAGTTTTACAGCAATTAAATTGATTGATTAAATCCGAGACTTAAATAAAACAATTTCTTATCCTTAATTTAGGTTTATATTAGGCTCCTGAGGTGGCTTTACCAGCATGGCACTCAATTCCTTGGCATCATTTGTCAAATAGTGACGAGATCTCTTTTGCAACTCTTCGGATTCTTGGACGCGTTTCGATAACTTTTCCCTATTTTCATCGCTCAACTTTCGGTTGCCATTATCGAATCGTTCCAGTTTCTTGTATATATTATGCAAATCCAGATATATATCGGCAATATCCTGATCAACAACTTGCATTTGTTGCATATAAGTATTTAGGGAATCCTTCATATTCGTTATGTCCTTGATGAGATTCAAGTGGAGTTCACACTTAACCTTGGGCATTATCAAGTCCACAATATCATTCACATTTAGTTTATTACAATCGGAAATCGATTGAATCTGATCCAAGGCATTGTTCACAATTTCCTGCAATTGTAAATTTGAAGGATTTTCTACTTCAAGGGAACTGCCGCTGATATAGTGAAGGGATTCCATTTTCTTCTGCTCGGTTTCAGATTCCGAATTTTCTGTATTTTCTGTATTTTCCAGTTTTTCAGCCATTATTTCTTGTTTTTGCCAATGAAAACGATTGAATTTTAGGATAATAGAAATTTGTTTTGGTACCGAGAATTTTGAATAGGTAAAAGAAAATAAAGATTAAAATTAAAGAAGTGTTTGGTTAATGAAATACAAGTTATGTGTCAGGGCATGCTGGGTTTTGTTTTATAGATAAATGATTTTAAAATACTTTCTATAACAGCATTCTATCCTTCTTTAGAAAATATCTAAAATTTATATAGAAAATAACCACATTATCCTCTAGCTATATCTTTAGTTAGCTGAAACCATAAAAAAAACCTTAGTTTTCTAAATACAAGCTTTTGGTTTTTGGCTTGAAACATTGGAAACTAGATCATGTTGCCTGCGAATATTGAAACAAAAATCAGTAGCATATTTCCCTGATTTATGCCCCTGGGCCAACAGGGCCTAATTCAATTGCCTAAATGGCCAACTGGCCGCTATTTCCTGCATGCAGTGCACAAAACCCACTCACTTGAACCTCGCACTTTTGTGCTCCCAGCCAGTTGGATATTTCGTTTCATTTTTATGAGGCATGCAAAAAATTGCCATCAGAGTGGAGTGGAATGGAGTGGAGTTGCGATGGCCAGGACGTTGGAGGATGGACGATGACCAGGTCCATGGAGAGTTCAGCGCAACGCTGAGCGCTGTCAACAATCACGAACCAATTGTCTATAAATACCAGCAGCGTTAAAGCAAACTCATTCGGATCGGGCCGGGTCTCTGGCCCTGATTCCCGAGCTGGTCGCGCGGGGATTCCCCCCCAATGGCAACCCACTGCGATTTCCGCCCTGTCGTTTTTCATTACATCGCATGTAACTTCCGGGTTGTTAAAGCGACACGCACCATGCTCCTGTCCTCGAGTGGAGTCCCAGGCTCCAGCTCCTCCTCCTGCTCCAGCTCTTGCTCCTGCTCCAGGACCCCGTTGTCATGGCTGCTGACAGCCGTGCCAACAAATTTTAACAACAAGCGAGCGTGAGTCACGAGGAATGGAGCTGTACCTTCAAGGATGTCGATAACATGAGAGCTTTGCCTTAAAGGATGTCGATAACATGAGAGTTTTCGGTTGAGTTATTAATATTATAATGAAAGAGAAATAGATAATTGTTACATGTTCTTAATGTTTCTTTAGAGTTCGAATTCGGTTGCGGTTTCAGTGAATAAACCTCAAAGGATGTCGATAACATGAGATCTTTACCTTAAGGCATGTCGATAACATGAAAATTTTCATTTACTTAACTATCGGTTGAGTTAATAATATTATAAGTAAGGAAGAAAAAAAAGGTTGTTATATATAGTTTAATTGTTTCTATAAGGTTTAAATTCGTTTGTGATTTCACAGAATAATTCTCAAAGGATGTCAATATGTAGCATGAGAATTTTTAGAATTAGTGATCCTTTTTCTTGCTATTGATTGGGTTTTTACTTGAGTTTGAAGAACAAAAAGATAAATCTATAAAAAATAAGAGTGTTTCAAAAATATTTCAAATACACTCTTAATATATCCTGTTTTCAGGTTTGAAAAACATTTTAATGATTAATTTTATCGATTAATCTTACAATTTTTATTATGAGTTAAGAATAACTATACGACTTAAACATAAACTTAAACCTTTGCTTCAAAGATATATGATTTTCTGTATGTCTAAAGTTAATATATAAAGGGAAACTTCGAAATAAATCTTAATTTAGGCTAAATTTTAAATACTCTTAAAAAATGTAATTTTGAAGACAGAAGGACTTTAAAGACCTTTAGCTACACATTGACTATTTAAAGGGATACTATGAAATATATTTATGCTGAAAGTATAGGTACCTTTTAAATATTAAGTTAAGATACAAGGACTTCAAGGTCATTCATCTATCTAAGGGGATACTATGAACTAGATCTTAATTTATGCTAAAGGTCTAGATAAAAATATAATTATTAAGATACAAGGATACTATAAAAAGGGATTTCAATCTATGCCAAAAGTCTAGATACTCTTTAAGCATTAATTAATTAAATACAAGTACTTCCAGGACTTGTAGCTACACATTTATCATTAGCTTATAAATTATTAAAAAAAACCCAATCCCTAATCACGCTGGCATCTCTAGAAGCAACGCACATTCGATCACCATTGGCACTCGCCTTGACTCTGGACTCTCGGGTTCCATATCCTTCTGCGATACCCCCCCGAATCCCTCCAGGACTCCACTAAGCCCGTCCCCCAACCCAACCCAGAGTCCGACTGATTCGGTGTTTGTCCGCACGTTTAGAACTGGAAATGACAAATTCACTGTAGGTGGGCCCAGTGCTCTCCCGCTTAACTCCGGCAACACACGTTTGCGACTCAGCAAACACCATCATCAATTTCCGTGGGGAAATCACACAAATTTTTGCACAAACAAAATGTTTGGTTGGTCACTGGGCGTAGCAGGAGGCACAAAAAAAAATATATATAGCGAATTGCCCACGAATTTTTGCATGTGACTCTGCGGTGAGGGTTTATCTTCTGAATGCCGGTTGCTTTTTCGGACTGCGGCTTAGGTCCCGGTCCATATCTACATATTTGGGTGGAATATTGAAAAAAAAAGAGGTAACTAAATCTGGATTTGTGTTCATCAACTGTGTATTTCAGTTTATTTCGTGCGTTTGATGGCCAGAAAGAAACGGTTTTGTAAGATAATACACTCAGGATTTTGTGATCCTATATTTGTAAAGAGATGGAAGAATTTTAAGGGTTATAACTTTATTAATTTGTATTTATATTATGTGCTTAAGGTAACTTTTCTTAAATGTAAAATATATTTCCCTTAGGATATTTATTAAACTATATATAAACATAAACCTTTAATGAGATTTTAATCGAGAAACTGCTTATATGTATGTACCATTACTTTTAGCATTTGCAAGGTATGATCATTTTAGTCTGAAGTTTGACACGCAGCGATGGAATCATCTCCGACCATATAAAGTATATATATTTTTGATCAGCATCAACAGCAGAGTCGATCTAGCCATGTCCGTCTGTCCGTTTCTACGCAAGCTAGTCTCTCAGTTTTGAAGCTATCTGAATGAAACTTTGTAGTTAGCCTTCTATATACTCTCACTCGTATATATGTCGGAACGGGCCGGATCGGACAACTATATCATATAGCTGCTATAGGAACTATCGGAAAATTTTTAGTTTTTTTTTATCAAATTTGAGAAATCGCCGTTTTATTATTTATTATTATTATTATTATTTTATTCAGTTTTATTTTGATGAAAATCGGACGATCGGAAATTAAGAGAAAATATTTATAATTTCGCTGATTTTCCATTTAATTGTATACTTTACCACAATTTTTTGAATTTCATTATTTATATATTTATTATCTATCAATTATTGACCCAATTTGGAAAATAATCCATCAGATACAAATTGGTTCCTGTTTCCAGTCCAGGTCGAAACTGAGAATTATCTGTAAGCGACAATCTCATATCTCCTCTCTCGCCATCTAGCCGCAACATTGCGAAACATCGCAAAACATGGCGAAACATCGCCGCCAGTAGCTCCCTCTACCGGTCAATGTTGAAAATCAGATTTTCCAATTAGAGATGTAAAAGAATTGGTATTTACAAGACATCGTATACTAGCCATCGATACTAGCGATCGATACTAACCATCGACGTTCTCCCAACTCTAGCCCCAACGCCAGAAGGAACAAAAAACGAAAAGATCTCAATGCTGCGCTAAAAAGTGAAATAAATGGAAAATTACGGCGGAAAAACCTGTGGAAGGTGTCAAAATTTCGGGAAAACAGCGGCCCTCACAGTTTAAAGTGTTAGTGAAGTGGGGGCAGTCGGTCCATTGCCTGTTTTTGTGTTTTCAATCATTTCTGGCCATGATCGGTGCGTCTTCTGTTGGCAAGTTCATTTTGTTGTTTTTTCTTATGTGCAAGTGCAATGAATGTGAAGGCAAAGTGTGCGAAGTAGGGGCAGACAAGCCCGTGCTATGTTTTTGTTTTTTAAATCATTAAAAGCCAAGATCAGTGTGTTATTTATTGGCTAGTTAATTTTGTTGTTTTTTTTTTTTTTTGAATGTGCAAGTGCAACAAGTGTGTAGTAAATGTGTGTATCTAATATGTGCAATATCTTCGAAAATGTTTAAGGCTTTTTTTTCTTTTTTTTTTGTGTGTGTTGTGTACTCTAATTCTCCGTTGGGATCTACGTGCATACGCAATTTCAATGGGTGAGTGGAAAAAACGCAAACTTTCTTATTTTCTTTTCCTCGAACTTCTCTGTGTTTGCGCGGGATTTTTTTCTGCTCGTTCTGTTTGTCTCGCTCTCGCGGTGAAGAGCGAGAGAGCCTCTAAAGAGATACGATCCACTCTTGTGGTTCTTAACTTTGATATTTGGACAATTGAAACAACCGCGTTTGTTTACCTTTTTAATTCTTAACAATTTGTACATATAAAAAAAATTAAAAAAAAAAACAAAAAAATACTACGGACTAGTGAAACTTAACGAAACTCTTTTTTACAAATATTTTCAAGCCTTATTTTACTATTTATATATTATTACATGTTTTTATTATGTATTAGATTTTCTCATATAATATTTTATAGGATTTTAAAACAATTGATTTTAATTCGATCAATTAATTATGTACATATATTATTTATTAATTTTATTTTATTTATTATATTTGTAAGTATCTCTTATATCTTCATATTTTATTTTTTACCAAATGATTTTTGCATGATCTAATTGCAAACTTTGGCTTGCCGAAGTTATATTCTTGTTTAATTAAGATCAAAGTTGCACACTTAAAAGTGAATTTTTTTTAAATTCAACAATCCTTTCTTCTAAATTTTTTTCCTCACTTTTATATAACTTTATATTACAATACACATTCACTTACCTAAAGAAATTCCGCTTTCTGAAGTCTACCACAAATTAGAAGCAGCTTTTGGTCATTTGTTAAAACCCTCTTGCTGGGAGGTCAAAGATCCGATCAAATTAAGACGAGGGGTAAAGTGGGTACCAACTTGATATCTTTTTGTAGCTGCGACTCGTTCCGGAAGTGAATGTACTTTCCCCAGTTATTGTTGGCAA
The DNA here is from genome assembly GCF_035046125.1 of Drosophila serrata. NCBI lineage: Eukaryota > Metazoa > Arthropoda > Insecta > Diptera > Drosophilidae > Drosophila > Drosophila serrata. Next base: position 148,505 of record NW_028257129.1, on the reverse strand, counting down.
GTAAGTCTGGGGCCGTGTAATTTGCCTGCTACTTCTGGTGAACCGTAAAACTTTCAAAAAGTCATCAAAAGTTTATTTAGACGGGACAACCCAAGTCCGAAGATTTTCCCCCTCTTGACTTTTTTCTCCTCAGTTGCTCTGCATATATGTTAACGGCACAATTTTCAACGCTTGCAAGTTTCAGGAAACTTTTTTTTTAAAGGCCGAGTCCATTTGGACGATCATAATTTAAGTTGAGCATTGGTCTTTAAGTTATTTGAGCGCATCGAGCTGGGCGCAGGGGGGAGGAGGAGTGAGAGCTAATTAGCCAATGCCAATGGGAAACGCACAAAAGTATACTTGGATTCGATGTTATCGGGTTGCGCCTCCCTTTTCTCGCTCTTGCCTCACGTTGTAATTGCAAAAGTTTATCTTTATCTCGGGCAAGCAGCAACTCGCAGCAGCTGCAGCAACATCAGCAACTAAAGCGGCAAATGGTCGCATTAAAGTAATTACATTCACTGCTCTCATTGCTGCCCAAGACGATGCAAAAGCTGAGGCTACCTGAGACGAAACCCAAAGCCCTCAAGGATAAAAATGGGAGCGAAAAGGATATAAGATTAGGAATACCCTTTCATTGAGTACTTTGTTCAACATTTAAGCATTTTTTGAGCTATACGATTTCAACATAATGTTGTAAGATAATATTTCAAGCAAACCCCAAGCAACCTGTGCTAAAATATACAAGTTTAAGTGAATTATTTAACGATTAAGCTTTTATATTATATAATTTATTTGATATATTTTGAGCTTCACACAAAACCAATATACCCCAAAAAATCCTTCGGAAAAAGAAAGTATCTCAAGACGAGTCTTTATCCAATGCCAATTTGCTAGCAACAACCGAAACGCATTCGACTTTGCTAAAGAATGAAATAAGAGAAGACGGTAAATGGTGTGCTGATGATTCCCACGGGAAGGAGAGTCCTGAAATAGTCAAGAAAGTTGTTTTGGGCAAATTTGTGGTAATCAATCAAATACATACCTTGAATTCCCTTTAAGAAAATCAGAAATAAGCTTATTCTCTTATGCCAACCTATCCTGTGAATAGCTGGGAGAATTGGCCATGGGAAAGTCCCTTGACTTGTTGCCTCCTTGGCCTAGTTTATTACCAACTCACATTCACATTCGCGCTGATGACAGTCGTCCTGTGCCCAGCAGCAGCAGCTGTGCTCTATTCGAGGACAGTCTCACTTAAGAAGATTAAAGACAGTTCCTTGGCCAGAAGCTATCTGCAGGATCTGGTCTTTTTTTCCCCCCAGCAAGCCAGTTCAATTTTCCATTTTCCGGCTTTTCGCGGTCTGTCCATATGTATGTTTGTGGTGTGTGACAACTTCATTTGTTTGCGGCATCTCTTACATTCAATTCTAAAAGCCGCAAAGCTGAATGGATTTTTCCAGTCCTTGATTATTCAGTTTTTAGGCCTTTACTTGGTTAAATAGTGTGTATTTTGTACATATTTTAACAAAGAAATTAAAAGTTTATTTATGAACTTTGAAGACATTTTTAAAGCTTATAAGATACCAAGAACTCTGTGAAAATGTCTTTAAAATTATTAAAATATATTAATGGGATACAGGTATAAAATCTTTTGAAATACATACTTATTTTTATTATCACTACCACACATTTTAAAGCTTTTATGTGTAAATTTGTAGGCAAAAGTTCAGAAAATTATGATCTTTTAATGTTTGTAAAGTATTTTTGGGATATATACATATTTATACTGGAAGTTTTCCCTTGCAAAGTAGAAAAACTTGTATTAAAACTTTGAAAAAAATAAGGGTATTAAATAATATGTTTTCATTTATCATTTAATTTTATGTTTTCCTATACTAAGATATATACCAACATAGCCTTAACAAAAATCTTAATAAGTGTGAAATCCACCTCTTAAAATATCATATTAGCACTTTCAATGATATAATTTTCTCAAACACTTTGGTCTTATCTCATTTTTCGCGTTTTAGTCCACGTTTTGGATAACTAGAATTACTCGTTTGAAATGAATAGCTCAAGGTTTTATCAATTCTGTCATCACAGACAAAAGTATTACCCCAGTGACATCCTGTACCTGTTTTTTTGCTATATATCCAGCCAGTCGTCGTCGCCTTTCGAATCCCCCCTCATTCCCCCCCCTCCCCTTTTCCTACAAAAGATACATTTTGGAGCTGAAAACATATTTCTATTTCTGTTGCATTCGTTTGCCGCTCCGTTCGTCAGCCAAAATGCAAATATCGCACTAAGCATAAATCGAAGCATTTTCAATAAATTCCCACTGTGTCGACGACGTTTCGCACTCTCGCACACCCCCCACCATTTCCATTTCCTCAACACTTTTCCCCCCTTTGCCATGACATCTCCTGTCTTTCCCTGGAAACGAGGCGAAAAATAATAAAAACTAAAAAATTGTCAACGAAACAGTGAGACTCGAGAACAATGTGTTTCACTATTTGCAATCGAATTTGGCACTGTTGATTTGCCATACCTCCCACCAGTTTTACCAAGGACATTCGTATTTGATTTCTATTTGTTTAGTGGAAGGGAAAAACTGGGTTTTTTATTGCTTTTCGAATTTAGAAGCATTTATACTTGAGTTTTCGATTATTTGTTCAGTGAGATGGATAAGGGAATATATTGAAGGAATTATTAATATATTTTTTGTATAGATTTTAACTATTATTAAATGTTTTCCTATAGCAATAAATTGTTGCATTTTCTCTAAACCAAATACTAGACATTTCCCCATTAAAGTCTTATAAATTTATGCCTTTTTGGGAAAAGCTTTGCTTGGCTCGCTCTCTCAAAAAATATCCCTTGGCACTCTTATACGGAAAATTTCCCTAAGCCGGTTTGGTTCACGTGCTGTTGCTCCAGTTTCTGGCTTTCTCCGCAGCGCCATTTCCGGAGTCTGTGTTTGGGCCTACCGCAAGTGGAAACTTGGTCAACATTCGCCTAGCTCTTCATATTCAGCTCTCGCGATGCTCTTTTGCCAGCATACGCTCTCTTCTCACACATATATTCTCTCTTTTAACCCGAATTTTCCTTTGGAGCAAGGGACCCATCGCTGTGTGTCAGTTGAGTTTATGTCTTCATCGGATTGGGTTTGCTTGAAATTTATTTGCATGCCGGTCAGGCCTTACCCCTTGGAGTATGCTCTATAAATTAAACATAAATCAGTTGCACGACAAATCATTTGATTTCATTTGACGAAGTCCTTGATGACATTTTTGACTTTGCTCACGTAGCCCATGCCCAATGCATGGATGGGCTTTAAGGCCGGGCCCAAAAGCGACTTGACTCTGGCCCGAAACAACAACCGGCAGCTATTGATGATGAGTGAGTGTCAAGGGTCACAGGGAATTAGGGGGCAGGGGGCAGTCGGTAGGTTGACACGGAATTGATAAGCAAATAGCCATTTAATGGGCCTGAACTGAATACGCAAAGTAATCAGTGTGATTAACCGAATGAGGTTGAGGTAGTTATTTCTCGTCTTTTTTTTTTTGTTCCGTTTATCGCGATTTGATATTGAGAAAATCAATACGCAATCCAACTATCGAAATATATTATGTTGCATTTAAGATGTGTTAAGCAGGAAAGCTTTAAATATAACAATGTTTTTTGACATAAAGTGGATATTACATTGTTTGTTCAGTTGACAACTAAATAGACAACTATGTGAGGTCATAAAATAAAGGGTTTTACAGGGATTTCATTTCCACTTAGCCAAGTTTGTCAGAGCTTTTTTGAAAGGTATATTACTTTGTCTTAGAAAAAGAATATAAGTAGGTTTTAAAAACCATTTGATACATTTTTAGTAAACTTTTAAATAAGCGGAGAATATTACTTATATATATTATTATGTTTAAATTAATAATGCGTCATATATAAAGGAGTATTAAAACAACACGAAAAAGGCATTTATAAAATATAAAATTAACATTAAAAACGGATTATTAGAGTCTCAAAACTATCCTTATTTCAAACCATCTCTATCTATTCTTTACTGTCCTATAAATCCTTTTGTAAGCTTATATCATGAAAAAACCAGAAGCAAAGCATTACAACGAATCCATTAAAAACGATATAACGAATTTATTCCTACCATCTTCTGTTTCACTTAAAACTGGTTAGGCATAAAGGGGCTAAAATGTTCTGTATCTCTTTGCTGCCTGTTTTTAACCCATTCCAACCAAGAGGGTGTTGCGTTCTGCCACGTCATAGGAAATACGCAATAAAATCAAATCATGCTCAAAATTTGATGAATATTCATGGCATTAAAAGCTCTTGAATTATTAACGACGAAGATTTTCAGTTTGGCCAAATGCTCTTCCCAAAAAGCACTTGGCCAGCACATACACCGCATCTGCATATAGTCATGCATATTCCCTTTCTCCTCTCCTCTCCCATCTCCCTTCGATGGCTGAAACTGTTCAATTATGAATTTTTGACATTGTCTCTATGCCAGCAGCGAAAGTCGAGAGCCCGGGAAGAAGGTGCAAAATAGGCGAAAAAGGCCAAAAGGATGGGTGGCTAACAGCCCTTAAATGGGCCTTCAATCCCCAACCCCTTGCCTCACCTTTTTGCTGTACTGAAGAGCCATCGAGAACATCTTTTGCCAGGAGTGCATCATGCTCCTGATCCCCCCCAGAAAACAAAAAGGAGCAGTACAAGTGAAAGTGCCAACAAAGGCGCTGATTAGACGATGGAAGATACAAAAGGAGTGGAGTGACACACTGGATGCACGTTAATTGAGCTGGAAGGGAACTCGAAGGAGACTTTACTGCGGAAATGACAAGCAATTTTCCTGCAGAAACTGGTCAAAGAGGCCCCAAGTCATTTGGCAAAGTTATATATCTGTATTGTAAAGTGATTTGTTTCTTTGTTAACCAAAAGACAACATTTGAAACATCATTTCTTGCTCAAAAAGTGTTTTATGTCATAAAATCATTCCTTGTCATTTATCTGACATATTAACATTTTTCTAAATTATTATTATAAATAATTAATTGATTAAGATTAGGTCCTTCGAGAAAACCTCATCAAATTAAGCACCAGAACAACCTTAGGAGCTATAAAAACTCCATCAAATTATTACTTAATTATTACAAAACACAAATGTTGTTGCTTCTATATTCTGTTTTTTTTTTATATTTGTCTCTCCGCCGAGCGAATGTTGATTTCCCTGGAAAATAAATAAATAAAAAAATATATTTCTTACTTGCGTAAATTGGTCACGTCGCCGGTCTCAGGTATAAAACGGATATTGTAAAATTAAATTGATTCTCTGTTGCTGTCCTCTTCTCTTTTTGCCTGGTTGGTTTAGATTTTATTTTTATTTTTTGGTTTTTGCTTTACATAACATAATGGAAAGCTGCACACATACATATAGATATGTATTGTGTGCAGAATAAATAAATATAAATGCTGGTTCATCATTCTCATTTTCATCAAGGGAACGTTACACATTTACGTGACAGATTAGTGAGTGATAGATGGAAGGCTAGCAAGCGGAAAATCATAGACAAGGATAATAATTTTCAGATGAATTTTCAAACCATAAGAAGCTATTGAAAGAGGAAAATATATATATTAGTAATGGTTAATATATATTATTATATTATTATTATAATTGTTTTAAGATTTTATATTTAATTTGTATCTCTTTAAATTTAATTATTAAAAGCTGGAAGGGTATTTTAAAAATTCAAAATATGAGTCATTTTTAAAAACAGTTTCTTAAAATCAATGTGTGTTTCTAGGCTGAAAAATATTTCATAAAAATTCCAGTTAATATTTAGTACACTGAACTAATAGCAAACCTGGACAGATATACTAAAAAACATACTTTCTACAATTAAAGAAGAATACGTTGGGAGAAGTGCAACAGCACGTGGCAATTGTTTTTGCCGCGAGTTGTAGCAAAAGTGAAATTCTAACAGCAACGCAGAAAGTGCAACCAGTAAAAAACAAAGCTAGAAGTAAAAACAGCGAGAAAATCCAGGACAAAACTTTGACCCTCTGATTTTTCCAAAGGAACGATAACACCATATCCTGTGACTGTGTTTCCCAGCATGTGTGTCCATTTTAGTTGCCGTGACAATTCCAATCACACAACACGAACAAGGAACAAGGACCCAGAACCCCTACAGCAATTATAACAAACAAGGATATGGAAGCCACGACTAGGATCAGAATTGGCGAAGCAGGACAAATGAGTTTTTGAGGATATTTTCTTAAGGGATATTTTATCTATAGAGTCTGATAAAGGGAGATTTTAAGAGAGTAAAAGTCATACCATTTTAATTTAGTAACATTTAGTTCAGAGAATTTTTACATAGTTCTTTATAACAAATAAAATAAATTTGATTAAAATTGGCTTATTTAAAAATCACAATTTCTAACTATTTGCATATAAAATTTAATAATTAATTTATCCTAAACTCCAGGCTATATCATTTTTGTTTTTATCAAAGAACAATTCATTTTAGGGGGGAACTAATTCATTTAATTATTTATAAATAATATTTAATAATATAAATAAACTTTGAAAGATAATTAACTGATTAAAGCTTTAAATTACTTTAAACTTAATCGTGTTCACACACTTGGCAACACAATTGGCAGCCCTAAGAGTTGGTGTCTAATCTAAAAGCCACTAAGTGTTAATTTTCAGCGAACAAAACTGGGCCAAGTGCCAATAATAAAGTTGTGTGCCAGACTTGCCAAGAGAATAGAAAAATGTAGGCAGGAAAATTCACTTGTGTTCATAAATTGATTAAAATTACATAGGTAAAAGTATAAAGTGAATTAAAATTGTAATAATTTCGTATAAAACATGTAAGAGAATTTATACTTATATAGATTTTAATCAAATTAAATCTAATTCATGAATTCAAGCACAAAAATAACTGGTTAAAGTTGTCTTAACATTTAAGTTACATGGTAAATTTCCTTTATTTTACTTGTTGAAGTTGATAAGTTTTATGGCTGGAGGGGTGGAGGAGGGCACGAGTTGAACAAACTTCCTATTTAGGTTGATGGGCTTGAAGTTAAGGAATTCCTTTTCCTGTTTTTCCTGTTGTTTTTTTTTTAGCAAATGAAGCATGTCGCGTTATGTTTTGTCAGTCCCTTAAAAGCACACCACACAATTTGCACACACGTAAACACGGCAACGAATGCTGTCAGCAAATCCTTCACTCCACACACACACAGGGACACATTAAAAAGCCGCATTTATCATGCAAAGATGGAACTTTCTGAGGAAGTCGGCAACGGAAAGCTTTTTAGTTCTCTGTGTTTTTTTTTTAGTTTTAACAGCAGCAGGTTGGAGTAGTGAAAAAACACTGTGTGTTTTTTTTTTGTTTATTTTTTTTATGCTGTTGCTTGGATAAAATTAAAAGGGTTTTGCAAAATTGTTGCTTAATCTTCCAACAAAATAAACTCCACTCCAACCTTCGTTCTTGCCTTAATTCCTTTCATTTCATTAAAAAAAATAATAACAATATACTATAAGGCTAATGTATATAATGCGTTTGTTTATTGATTATTTAATGGAGCGTTTTAAATTATATCGATCTGGCGATAAATGCAAATTATTGAAAATAAATGTTAAACGTAACACGCTGTCGTTGCAAGCAGTCTCTGCCCTAAAATGATTCAATTAAAGATACAATTTGCATACGATTTCATATTATTTTCAATTTAACCTTTTTTGTTTTTTTTTATACCAGGACAGCAATTACAACTGCAAATAAATTACATTAAAGTAGGCAGTGGGACACATGTGCCAGGCCGTAGACAGCGAAAATTAAATGCCAGTCGTGTCGATTTAAGTTCAGCAGTCAAAGACGAACAACAGTGAGGTAAAACTGAAAATAATTTCAATAAAAGTAAAACGGAAAAGTGACATTTGCGACTGATTTATATATGAAACTTTCACTTGAACAAGCCAGTGTTTTATGTAGAACAAAATAGGTGGAGTTAACTAAAAATTTATGTTTAAATTTTAACATTTTTGTACCTATTTTCCTTCTAGTTTTTTTTGTTTTTGTTATCTTATAAACGCTGGCGGTGTAGAACTACATTACAAAAGCATTACTTCTCGGGGCCATTTCAATTTTTCCTTCATAAATATCCACAAATACACATTTCCACTCGCCTGTGTCGCCGCTCGTTATGTTGTTTCAGTTGTCTTTTCAATTTGCATATCAATGGGCAGCGGATTCCCCTTGAATTCGACGCCCATCGCATGCATCCATCAGCATTTCCATATGTCGACAGCAGCAGCAGCAGCAGCAGCAGGAGCAACGCGGGGAAAAGGACAACACTTTTTGGCCAGGAGCAAAGGCAATCGGGCAATTTGTTGTTGTCATTTGGCACCTGTGAAGTTGTGCGCTGCACTGCGCGTTTTAAATTCATTTAACCGCAAAAATGTCAAGCCACAAAAGAATTAATGCCACTCCCATTTTACGAATCGCCTTCTTTTTTTTTGGTTGCTGAATTTAATTACTCAAGTGGCATGGCCTGGCATGGTTAAAAAACGGTAGGAAAGAAGTTAGTACTCGGGGCAATAAAGGTAGAGGTATACATTTATGTTTGCGAATTTATATCCATGGGATAGTATTTAATCTGTGAGCATCAGTGGTGATAGAAAAGGAATTAACTACAGTGAGACACAGTGATTTTATAGATTTTTTAGGTGGTAGAATGCGACTTATAAGAAGTTTAACATACAGTTGAAAAAGTGCCATAGTTACAATCGTATTTATAACTAAATTAAACAAAGAAATACTTCTATAAAAAGCTTTAAACTCTGTTTATTTATTTTGGTATTTAATTGTATGCCTTAATTATAATTATATAAGATTCTTAGTTGTAATTAAATTGGCATATATTTCTACGCTTTATCTATCATTATATTAGATTCTTAGTATGAGATGAGCATTATATGAGTCTTTTTTACCTGTAGTTTATACTAATCAGTCTCTGCAACATCGGTTTCGCTTACCTATTCCTTGTTTAGAAGTGTAATTTCTAACTTAAAGCCTTTAAACCTCCTGTTTTTTAGCCAGAATGTTCGCTGAGAGCGATGAACTAGAGAGAATCGTCGCCATTTGCCCGTAAGTGGCAAGTGGCTCGCATCCCAACGGAATATTCCCCATGCTGCAAGCAATTGCTGCTGCCTACAGAGAGAGCTCCGTCAGAGAGCTCCCTGGTTAAAATATTCGATTTCTGGCACTTGCCAGCCAACTCTTTAAATATGCATTATGTACATTTGTAGCATGCCCCGAGGTGTGGCAGGGCAGGGCGAAGCCATCGGTGCTAGTGCCTAATGGCACTTAAGCTTAGGCATCTCCACGGGTGGAAGAGCCTCCCTTAGGCTCCCATTCCCCTCCTTCCACTATATCATGGATGCTCCTGGAGAAAACGTGATTCGTTGACGCTCTTTCTCCGACGACTTTGGTTTGGTTTGGTTCCGCATTTCGCATTTTTGCCTAGGTGCAAATGCAAATTTCAAGAAAATCAGATTTCGTCTATGGATTCCATGGTGCTTCTGCATAATTTATACGCACAATGCAAGAAGCACCCAACAGTTCGTGAGGCGATGCACAAGAAGCAGAAATGGTGTAATGGGCGATGTAATACACATAGATACTCCAGGAGTATCCCATATATTTATATATAGCTGCTTAATGACTTGGGAAGCCACTACCAGAGAGATATAACTATAATCGAAGAACATAAAAGAAGTACAAAAGTATTAGGTACTAGTACTTGTTATTTAAATATTGAAATATATCTATATTCCAATAGGCATTCATACCTATCATTTGTAAATTTTAAAATCGGACTTTTGGCTGGTTCATATCTTTGTAAAGAATGTCTATCTAGAGGATGAGTCTTATTAAATATAACTAGAAAAAAAAACACTCAATATTCGAATAAAAATATGGTTAAGTTTGTTATAATGTTTGTTTTTGTTTAAAATATCGAATTCTGAATGAAAATATCGATATCAGCAAAAAACATAACTTATTTCATTGAATTTCAAGCAAAACAAGTGCACCGATATATGAAACAGAATATCGATTTAACGCACATCTATCGAAATGTTATATTATCGTTTTATATATTCCCTGTGCTTTAGATATCGATACAGCATCCAATATAAATATTTTCCAACAATCTTATATAATAAATCAGCAAAAATTACGCGCTTCATATAATTATCGAATATATCGAAGAGTTTTATATATCAAAACAGTATATATGGAAACTATATGAAGAACATCGCATTCAACGTTAAAATAAGAATATTATTAAGGCACCCTAAGAATTGTTAAGAATTTAAATAGCGAAGCGAAGTATTTTATCATATTTTTTTTTATCAAAATATCAATTTCTCTCACAAGACAATACACCCACGATATATTGTTATTTCCTGCCATCCTTAATCTCCTTGCAAATATGCTTATTTCCCGATTTAAGTACATATTAATAAATAGTAAACTTATCTCTTTTTTTTTAATTTATGTTGTAGAACTCTTTTCTCGTTTTTTTTTTGTCTTATTTATCCAATTACTATGTTGTCTCCATATAAATTTTCAGTACTGCAGGAAAAAAAATACTTGTACCCGTCGACTCGAAAATGACGCCGCAAAAGTCCGTGCTGCATAGCCGCGAGCTGCATTAACACAATCTTTGTAAATAAGCTTTTATCCGTTGAACGCAGGGGCTCCACTGTCGCGCTCCTCTGTTTTCCCTCAGACGTATTGTCCGAACCGAGACTGAGGGGCCCATTTTCTCTTTATCTCCGAATGCCGGAGCTTTTGTTTGAGGAACAACAAGAGGAGCAGCAGCAGCAGAAGCAGCAGCAGCAGCAGCAGCAGCAGTGGCAGTGGCAGAGGCAACATCAGCGGCTCAAAAGGTTCAGACGTGCACCGGGGCGTATGCGTAATGTTTCCACTTTTTGTCCATACATGTGCCCGGCAGTGTGTGTTCTGTGTGTATGTTTGTGTTGAAGTCTTTTGTGTGCCAACGGTTGTAATTATTGCTACTGTTCCCGCCACACATATACATACGTATTTTCTCTGGCCTTTCTTTCCAGCCCGAACTTGTTCTGGGTTTTTTTTTCTTACCAACCGCACCTTAGAGACTCCCCATACTTTTGGAGTGTTTGCTTCAAAAATTTTCAAGCCTTTTGTCTGCGCTAATTAGCACAGTTTGTGGCCTTTGAGGATGAGTTCTCTTCGCGTGAGAGTAAAAAATTTACAAAATGGTGCTTATTTCGAATTAATTAATATTAAAGATGGATTTTAAAGTGCTAATCAGAGTTAAAAAGTTGATTTAAAATCAAGATTTTGGGCAAAACAACTCTAATTTTAGTTGTAATTCAATATTTCAATGTCAGGCTTAGACAAATTTATAATGAAAATATGGAATTATGTAGATATTGATTCAATTTTTGTTGAAATTCTGCATTTAATTTTATAATTTGTTGCTACATTTTGAGCATTTGCAGTTAAGTGTAGTATTAATTTATCTAAACTGCTGTTTATTGATAGAATATTGATTATAATTTTAAGAGAAGATTAAAATTTATCCCTCGAAAGGTATTTTATTTACTCACATCATAAAAGGGATTTATTTATTCCCATTCTTTATCCATTTAGATGAATCGCTTGCAAAATGTCAACTCGACATAATTTCAATTTCACAAATTCTAAATCAATTAATGTTAAGCTTTTGACCAAAAAATTTCAACTTTTTTTTTCGAAGCCCCAGAGGGGATTTCGTTGTGAGCCACCACCGGAGGGGGATGCCCCGGTGTGGTTGCAATGCCCCAAATTGGAAACAACAAATGTCAGCAGTTTTATGTGGTGCAGGACATTGACAACAACAAACAACAACAACAACAACAGCAACAAAAAGGCGACTACGACAGACAAATACAATGTATAAATGATGATGTGGCTGATGATGAATGCACAAGTGTGTGCCGCTGTGTCTGTGTGTGTGAGTGCGAATAAAAGGGACGTGTGTTTGTCTATTTGTGTGCACGTGTGTGTGTGACAAAGTGAATACGAAATTTGCATACGTTGGCTTTACGACTGAATATAGGGAAAGAGTTTTGCCTTGGCTACCAATTTACGACCAGATCACCCAAATTGAAGGACTATCCATCCCTGTCTATCCTTTAACCAGTGCGAGAGTGTGTGTGGATGGCTGTGGGTGTGTGTGTGTGCTCCTCTTGTCATTTCAAATTTTCCAAACATTTCTCCACAACAGCAAAAAAAAAAAAGAAGGAAAATAAACGTTTTCAGCTTGAACCACTTGATTGCGGTACTAAATTAAATTATGGCATTACTGAATACAAAATACATTCTAAATTTATGTGAATTTCAGTGCAACTTTATGTCAATGCAAACATGTTAAATGCCTGGAAGTAAATAAGGTTTCATTCAGTCAGGGAGTTGGTATATCACAGAGTTGATTTGCGTAGCTGAATTTACTTCTTTTCTTAGTTTAGAGGGAGATTATTTATAATAATAAATGGACTTGTTTATGAAAGGTACTAAAAAGTATACAAAGACTTTTCTCTATTAAGGCAAAAATATATAAAAAACGTATACATTTTGTTATATAGCATTCAACATTTATCAATATTTCCAATTCAAACTATCGTTTTCAGCTTATATATTTAGTTTCCCTTCGAAATTATCCCTTTAAAAACATTTCACCTGTATAATTTTCTTAAATTGTACAACCAAATTCACTTCTCTTTCTTTAAGAAATTCTAACTACGTCGCATTCGTCTTACTTTACTTTCATAACGAACTTAAGATAACCAGGCTCCAGCTATTTTTTAGTTCAATGCTTTTTCTGCAATTACTCTTCAGCCTTCGTTCACTCAATTTCCACCTGAGTGTCCTGGAAAGGCAAAAGGTAGCTCATTATGCTGTCTATTTACAATATGCTTAAGCAACCAGACCTTCCTGTGTACACCATGCCATACCATCCTTTCACCCAACACCCACAGCTCCTTGGAGTGCATTGTAGTGCCACTTGGTGCTTTCCTTTTGCCTCCTGGGGCGGTGAAAATTTAAATTACTTTGGTTACGTCAAATAATGTTGCCTGCGGTGCTGTCCAGGACTCGGAACATAACGGCCAGAAAGTAACGAGGCAGGTGGTGGTAAAAAAGGGGTGGACAAAGGATGCCAGAGCCACCTTCTTTTTGCCAGCAAAAAGCAGCAATTTATAGTGGCCACCAAAGGGAGTATAGTGATAAATTTGACATGGCCCATCCCATCCTATCGCAAAGCAGCAATATGCATTACCTTTATCAAAACCATTATCAGTTTTAATCATACTCAACACAATATACTATATTTGATTGGGAAAAGAATACGAGTTGTTAATTAATAAAATATATTTATATTATGCTTTTTATAGTATCAAAGTCCTTGGTTGGATGGTTACCTTTTTTTTAACAAGCAACCAAGTTAAAACAAAATAGAGAATAAGCCACTTGCAGGCAATATTTTATGGTAATTTTATGCAATAAACGCTGAAATGTTTGTCATCAATTTTCTTAACTCATATTTCATGTGCAACCCAAACCCGGAGCCAAACCCGAGCTTTTTTCACCCACTTAGTCAACCAACGGCGGCTTGCACTTTCTTTATTCGTGCCAGGCTAAAAGGAATCGATCTAAGGGAGTGGGAAATCCTGGTATAAATTCAAACACTTTTTTTTTCTATCCGTTGTCTGCTTTAAGAGCCGCTGCTACTGCCTCTCCTGAACTCCAAACTTGGCACTGTTGTACTGCGATTTACCTCTGAGTGTCTGAATGATTTTAAGCCAGGCTCACTAGGAAACAGGGTGCCAAAATAATCGGAGAGATGTTACAAAGAAAAGTATTTTGAATAGTAAATTACACACTAAAATCATTATTTATCTCTGATTGTTTATAGGGAAATTAGAGAGTATTGTTTCCTTAAAAAAAGCACCCTGTTTCGGTGGAAAAACTATCCTGTACAAGGCTGAATTCAAGCTAGGCTACCAATGCATTTTCTTCTCTCTCAGTTTGCCGAACAATTTTTATGCGCTCCTTTGGTTTTACGCTCGGCTAATGTGATTTCCAGCGCATAAAAACGATAAATCCATGGGTAGTCCGATGATGATGACGATGATGATTGGGGGGGGGAGTCGAGTGTATTTCCCCCCCCCCCCCTTTAGAAAACGTTTTCGATTTCAGGCATTGCTTCGCGGATGCCTTTGCTAACGAGGCAGTTAAAACGGATCCATGCCAATTTTTTGAATTGCCCTCAGACGAGGCTAAAAATTGCAATCCATTAAATGCACATTTTTTGTCTATGAACGCATTTGACTTTCCATTTGAATTTTTTGGGAAAATTGTTTCATTTTTTTGTCACTTGTTTTTTCATACATCTCAATTGAAAATCAACAAAGCCATACATGCAATTATTTTGCAAAGACAATTAGAGTTTCGTGGAAATAAAGCAGATAAAAATTAATTTTGAAGCTAATTTAAATAAAGTAACTTATTTTGACACCTATACACATTTTTTTCTTAGCTCTCTCTATTAAATTGGGGATTATTCAATTAATTACCTTTTCAATTTCAATAAACGAAAACTCTTAGAAATATAGGTTTTAAAATATCTTAATATGAAAATTTAAATTTTTAAATGTACATATTTTTGTAATACTATAAATGTATCTTTCATTCATTTGAAGTATCTACAATCATTTAAACAATCTTGACTTCTGTAGACCTATATCCTTCTCCAATCCATTATCAAAAAATACGTGAGATATATGTATGTATATTCCCCAATAAAATATTTAAGTGAACACGTATAAATTAATACAAAACATGTGTCATCTTTCGAAACAGCAGTTCGATATATATTTTGAGCGAGAGAAGAACAAAATGCACAACAAATGTTATTTTTATTCCGGCAAAAGCTTTTGTTGGGTCGAATCGTTGAATCGGGCAGGAGAAAAGCAAAAGCATTGCCAACTAATTAAACTGATGAGAGACAATGCATCATGTGGAACAGTAACAAGCAAAACAATAGCAAATACTGTCTAACTGTCAGCATCCACCACCATGCAAGGCCCGAGCCTGCGCCTCATTTCCACATTCCCATGGAGTTGTCCTGATGTATGCAAACAACAGCCAGGAGTGGACCTACATTGGTATCTGTCTTGTTCCGAATACCCTAACCAATCCAGCGAGAACTACAAGCAAGTTGATTTCCACAGAAAGCTATTTATATACATAACATTTATTGATTACGGTCGAAATTTGGGTAAACATGACATTCCCTCTGTAAAAGTTATTCTATCAAGAAGATTATTATACTTTCTCAAATCAAATATAAACTGTAAGAATGCATTTGAAAACTGCAATGAAAGTATAAAGATTTACTTTTGAAATGTATAATACTTCCCCAACAAAATATATATTTTCCCTTTGATATCTTTTAATTTTTAAAGTCTTTTAAGGGCGCTTTACAATTCGTTTCACTTCACTTTAATTGTATTTTTTGAATGTGTGTAGTTTTTTGCAATGTTGTTACAGCACATTTAAACAATTGAACCCACACACAGTGCCATCCCATTCGTACATGGGTCTTGATTTTAGTGTGTGGGTGTGCGGCTACGTGTGTGCGTGGCATTTCGACCCCCTTCCAAAAGCGAACTCTTGTCCATGGCATTTGCACAATTTCCCACAATGAAAAATAAATAGGTGCTGGATTCATTAGGATTACAAGGGTTTGTAGTCGACAATTGTTCGGGAAAAGTGTAGACGGCATATGTCCAAGCAGGGAAATGCATTTATATACATATCCTGCTATCGGTTTATTGTACAGGTTCATTTATATATATGTACATGTTTTTGTATTATTTTTTTGTATTTTTTTTTGACAATGATGAGTTGAGCCCACACACCCAATATCCCCCGGTGGCTACAAGTTTAGTTTCAATGGTGGCGCAAAAATTTTTAAAATGTGTTCGAACTGGATTACTTAAATTTAGATATTAATCGAAAACTGCACTGTAAATTTAAGGGGTTTAAAAATTTGTACTTAAATTGAGTTTTCAATTATAAAATTACGGGAATGTCCATGTTTTGCAATTAAATCTATTGATCCTAGTTATTTTTGTATGATATATTTTTATAACATTAAATAGAATGTTGTTTAAAGTTGCTTTATAACCATATTCAGGCGAATCGATCTAGCTATCATGAGTCTGTGACTTTCTTATATTTTTATATATGTATATTTTAAACTCATAAACACTTGAATTTTTCAACATGTATGTAAAGTTCCTACCGTTTCGCATTGCTAATATCGATGTGAACCTTTCCGGACACCCAATTCTCCCCCTTCTCTGGCAAATGTTTGCCCAACTACTGACAGAACTGTTTCCAGTTTTGGCACAAATTTCTGCACTCAACATTTTGAGCAAATAGAGTTTCAGAATGCATGCGTTTTGTTTGATCATGAAGTACCGAGGACCAGAATCCACACTGCCAGAGGCACTGCCAAAATATTTAGCTAATTTTTTAAATGCACAGCATCGTGAATGATGGCACTGTCGAAGCAACTAAATATGTGCAGCCCAATTGAGGTTTTTCCGGCCAACAAAGGTAGAAAAGTGCAGGACAAACAGCATGAAAATGGAATGTACTCGGTAGACAGCAGCAAAGTGCAACAAATTAAGCGAAAATGAATAAAGGCTACTTATTACCCATTAATTTGTATGTTTTATATAACTCAGTAAATGGTTAAATTTAAAGCTTGTTGATAAATGATGATAATTGAATTTAAGTAAAAAATGTATTGATAATTGGATTGTCCTGTTATTCAGCTTTTTTTTAAATCAGATTAAGAGACTTAAAAACAACGTATATATTTAATTAAAGAATCCATTAAAAGGATTGGATATGTGATTTTTTCCTGCTATACACACATAAATATTGTATATACATGTATATATGCATTATGTAGTAACTAAAAGCAATTAAAGTCTAAATAACACATGAAATCAAAGTCTCTAAAATGTTGTACAATTACTTTTCAGGAAACCCAAATTCTTTAAAGGAATTTTTTGTTGCTATTTCGAACATTTTTCCCTTATAAAACATCTTGTATATAACTTAAACAGTATACAAAAATATATAAAATAACCGGCTTTATATAGAAGATACTCAGAACATCGTTTGATGTGATATACATACTTTGTGTCCATAAATATATACGTATGTATATACAACGTATTGCATATCTGCAAACATAATTCATTTTAAAAATCGATTTACCCGCTGTGTCCTGCGAGCAGTGTCCTGTGTCCCGTGTCCCGTGTCCTCTGACGCAGACGTCGTCGCTGCAGTTTATGATTTTATTGTTTGCGCTGCTTTCAGCCATAAATATTTGCAAAGTGCTTGTAAAAAACAAAAGGTGGCAAGAGGCCGAGAAGCGTGGGGCATCGGATAGACAGAGTGTTGATGATGGCCAAGATTGCTGCGATGCGGCCGAGAGAGGGAGCAGGCCAATAACTTTGTTAAACGCCATCGAGTCGAGCGGCTTGGACCGGGTCGGAGTTCGCATAAAACTTAACTTTTAGTTTTGCATGTTTCAGCCATAAATGGAGCTGAAGGAAATTGAAGTGCCCATTGTCCTGGCCAGCAGGAGAGACGAAAGTACACGAGCGTTGCCCTCAAAAGCCCCCCTACTCCCTGGAAAACAAGCAAACTAAATCTATAATTGCCCCCAAACAATCGCCAATCAAATTTTGGGCCGTCACTTCCTCCTTTCCGTGTGGAAAGCGCGCCCAAGCTATAAAATTTAATTTATTTGTCTCTAATAATTTCCCATGGCGATTGTTTGTTTGTTCCGCAAACGTTGAGCAACGAGAATTGAATTGGTGGAAGCTCAATCTGGCAATCAGTTTACCATTCGCCAGTTAAGCAAGGTTTTGGCCCAATTGAAGGCAAGACATACAACCGGAAGTAAAGGAAATTCTGTACAAAGATGTAATATATTATTGAGAAACTTGTTTATTTAAGTCTTGGACTTATTTTTAAAGCAGGTAATAGTATAGGCAAAGAGTGTATAGAGTGGAAGATTCGTAACGCCATACGATTCTTTTGCACACGATTTTTTCGTGCTGGCATAGTCTTTGATATAGGGAACTATGCTATACTTATATAAGAACGATGAAGAAAAACTTTGAAAGCGGAAAGTCTAAAATTTAGTCAACCATTTTTTCAGAATTTTAAATAAAGAATTTTCTATAAAATCATTAAATAATATACCTTTTGGTAATGTAGTTGGTTTATTGAAACATAATTTCTTCACTGTGTTCCAATTAATTGTGCGATGGTTTCTCAGGTACCAATCCTTCCTCATAAGTGTGATTATAAAATGGTACACCATTATCTTATCTATAAGTATATATCTGCATACATGTTTAAGCATATTATACATATTTTCACATACTATTTTTTTATATTTGCTTAAGTTTTATTGGTGTTTTTATTAATAAGCCTTGGCTATTTGCAATTAAAATGTGCAAAGTCTCCATGCCCGCAAATAGAAACATGCAAGGCTCATAAAATTACATGCGTACGTCTCTATTAGCCAAGTTCATAACTTCATTTGGCTTGCATGCCAATCTGAATTGGTTGGTGGAAAAGCAGGAGTATGAGGCAGCTTGAGTGGCGGCCTCTCAAGGAGCGCTCGTAAAGTTTCCGCTTTCCTACTTAGGCGCAATTGGTGGCCATAAAAGCAGGACTTGGAGGGCCAGGAGCTTGGTCCTACGAAGGACAGAGGGTACTGGTGTGCAAACAGAGGCAGGGCCCTCGGATAATAAATAATTAGATCGTTTTGGCCACAAATTGAATCTAAATGTGGCTAATAATGGCCCCGTCCAGAGCTGCAGTTAGTTGCACTTTTATTTCCATAGTTTGCTATTTGTTCGTATACACTGTGGTCACTCCCTTTTTAGCAGTACAAAGACACTGAGGGAAAAGGTATAGGAAATAATAATAAATAAAAATAATAAAACTAATAACAATAAAGCAAAGTATACAACGTTAAACTTTTTAAATCTTAACAAAAATTAAGCCACAGATGAGCATATCAAATTTAACTTTTTTCAAACTCATAATTTGGCCTAATTTAGTCCCCGAAATAATCAGAAACTTAAAATATAAGTACTCAATATATTTTACAAAATATATAACTTTTAATTCAAGTCAATTTTCTTGACAAATGCATTTATTCTCTGAGTGACAAAAACAGGGTTCGTGCAATTTCAAGCCAAACAATTGACTTATCATTTGACTTTATGCGAAGCAGCAAAATCCCCTGGGAGAGATCGAAGGGGACAATGGCGAAATTCCACGCAATCGGCTTATACTGTTGACGTTGCTGCGGTTTTGTTGCCACTCCCCAATCTGCCACGTTCCCGCTTCCCGCCACCCGCCACCCGCTCCCGCTCCCCTCGTCTCGACCCGTTTTGTGGCAGGACGACGCATACCCCATACCAAAAGTCGGCAACAATGGCTTCCAAAATGCGAAACAAAGGGGCGACTAGCGGAAAATCAACAATGTTGACAAGCGGATAAATATACAAATATAGGTGGAGCATGGTTGTTCCAAGTTCATGGCAATAACAACCAGCTTTCTTGGTTTAAAAATAATAATTGCAATTAATGTATTTCTTTTGATTTTACATCGCCACAAAAGAAGACGATAGATTTGGGAATGAAAAGGAACTAGTTTGGAAGTTAAGATAACATCTTTTGTAAAAAGAGAAATTATCAAAAATTGAATGCCTAAATGGTTGATTTTTATAATAATATAATAAAATAATAATAAAATATAATAATTATATAATATAATAATAACAAACCATAATATTACACAAATATAAAAAACTACAAACATAGGTTCGGTTTTATTCTTTTTTAGAATACAAATGTATATATTTTATTATACATAATTATAATCCAGCAAAGCAGTCAGAAACCAGCAAATCTTTTTACAATTTGAGAAAGCAAAGAATGTTCTTAGAATTATATATTTTCTTATGCACATGGTCACAAATATTTTAGATCTAATTTGGGTTTATTTGATGGTCAGAGACCTTTTTAATAAAGACATTTTCAGGTATAAAGCATGTCAACCTGCGATTTCACAAATTTGAATTGGTTTGCATAGTCATTGAATTTTTTTTTGTCAAAAAGTTAATCATTCATTCAGGTTTCTTCTGTCTATCCTTTTAATACTCTTTTTTTCTGGCTGAGTACTGTGATTTCTTTAAAATCTACATAAGTTATAAGTATTTTTCGTAAGAAAATAGGAAAGCTTTTTTAAGTTTAATCCCTTCAAGAACAAATTTCAAAACCATTTTAAGTTTATAAAAGAATTCAAGTGCTACTACCTTAAGCTAGAGTCACCCTTTTTCTTTTATAAAAATCCACAATTCTATTTAATCCTTAAAAAGGGTATTTTAAGCTTCAGATACCGAAGCATTATTCTTTGTTGTTTACTTGCTTTTTTAGAAGTACACGAGGCCCGGCGTCACATTGGGCGGAGATAAAAATTCAATTAAGCTCGGCACGGCCTAGTAAGAAACAACAAAAACAAGAAGGACTAACACCTTTGTCAACTAATTACATGTCGGCGACCCGATGGCCGACGAAAGGTTAAAGTAATTTGCAGAGAATCGTTCTTTGGCTTTTAATTGGAAAAATACGTTTTTCGCATTGAGTGACAAAGGTGTGATTTATTTCGTTCAATGGCTTTTTTTTTGCTTAACTCGTTTTTCCTTTATTTTTTTTCTGTCTCTGAACCTTTTTCTCTTTACATCCTGTTCTTACTGTCTCTTTCAATTATTTTGTTTTCGTTTTAAGGTTGAATTCATTATTTTATCTTAACCCAGACGTTTCGTATTAAAGTGAGGTATTCATTTTGGAAAAATACCCTTAAATGACCAACAGATTTTACTAAATATATTTATATTAGCTACCAATTTGATTAACTTTTTTTAACTTTTTTTATAATCAATCAGCAGCGTTTTCCCTTTTTGGCAAATATTCAGGAAATTTGCAGGAAATTAGCTTATTTATCTGCCCAGAAAATAGCTTATATTGATTAATAGATACCCAAAAATGGACTGTAATTTAATTAAAAGTCAAAGCAAATGAAAAAAAATAATATCCTAGCATAAATGCAACTACAATGTTCAGGAAATCAAATATTGAAATCAATAATCCAAGCTTAGTGACAAAAAAAAAAAACCAAATGAATATCAAATATTTCTGTCAAAGTGATGATTTTAATACCATAGCTACTAATGGGTATATTAATATTTATATATTACGTGCTAAATATATATTTATAGAATATTTCGATGCTTATTTATTCTACTTGAACTTATAAGCCCATTGAAGGCAAATATCTCTTGAGTAACTTGTGATTATTAGACCAAGATTCATTGATATACAATAATTGTTTGACAATATACATAATATTTTCATATTATGTGAATGTGTTTAATGCCACTCTGGGCTGCTGCGCACGTAATTAGTTAACAAGTTGCATAAGCCCTCAAACCTAAGCTGTTTAAGTAGCCATGGAGCTATGATGTTTCTGTCCTCCTTTTCGGGTTTCGTTCTTTAGCCACTTAGTCGGCTTTGTCCACTTGAATCCTCCTCCGTATGGGGTACCTATTTACGTGGATATGAGAGGTACACAGGACGAATTATTGGTAAGGAAAAAGCTAAAAAGGTATTTGTAATTAAAGAACATAGTAAACAATTTATGTGGACATTTAAATATAATGAATAAACTAAAGAAGTTCGATGTATAAAGGCAAACGAAGAGGGTTTACTTGCTTAATATATGCGAAATTGTTTACAAGGACTTCAAAATGAAGCTTAATAAGTCAAGGCTGCACACTTAAACGTAAGGACACTTATTTATAAACATTTCTAAATGATAAAGGATTGATATTTCTATAGAACATAATACCTTTTTCCAAAATCACATACTTATTTAAGATACAATTAATTTCTACCTGTGTAAACCTGCCAGGATATTTCATGCAGCTAATGACGTATTCATTTTCCATGTGCAACCCCCCGCCTTGCCACATTCCCCCCTACCTTGCTGTGTGTGTGTGTCTCTTTTCAGGCTTTGAATTGCCAGCAAATGAAGCTCCTTGTGACGCTGTCAGAGCGTCCTGAGTGTTTAGTGCACTGGAAAGATACTTGAGTTCGTACAGGCAAATAATGCGATTTTCTTAATAAGCTTTGCAGGCAAAGGCAGGGCCCCGATAAGTAGGCAATGTCGGTCATCGAAAATCAACCTTGAACCCATTCGGAAGAGCGCTGCAGCAGCACTTCCGCAGTTAATTTCGTTAAATATATTCACAAATTCCGGAATACTCGACTGGACTGGGTTTCTTTCGGCTTCTCACTCCCAGGAGAACTATAAATAACCCTTTCGATAACAAACATTGCGATCTGTTGATAATAAAGGGTTGATTTATTTCTATGCTATGTTGTGATTTATGACCTTTAATGGCCGTCGATGCCAAGGCTTTGCAGTGCGAAATGCCGCCGTGCGAGAGTTGAAATTCAACAATGTGATTTTCACAGAGTTTTGCAAATAAAGAAACAAAAAAAGCTAGACAAAAAGAATAAGGAAAACCATTAAAAGAATACGAAAATTGGGTGAATACATTCCCAGGGGGTTAATCATTGTCGGAACAAAAGGAAATTGCCACCTAATTTAAGGCTTTAAAAGGAAATTATTAAGACAGATCCTTGATCATTATGGCTAATGAAATATGCATATTTTGGCCCCTAAAATATATAAATTGTGCTTAGGTATTAGCACTGGAAAAATGATTACTAGATATGTATTTAATTGTATCTTTTGCTGCAACTTGCTTTATTCAAGTATCTTTAAGATTCACACTTTTATAGATACCTTCTCCACCTTTTATATTAAAAAACCTCCACTCAAAATGGGCGTGGCTTGAAGGAAAATTAAGGAGAATTAGAAGGAAAGCACCCGACGTACCCAGATTTTGTTTGAACAATTAAAATGCCCGAATGCCATGAACCGCCCACATGCCAGCCGACAGCACATTAACTACAAATTACATTCACATTAGTGTTTCGGAATTTCGCAGCCGGACCGCCTTCCTCCTACTTGGTCTTGGTCCTGGATTCTGGCCGGCTCAGCTTTAGTCCTTCCTGCCTGCTTCGGTTCCTTTCTCGTTTTTTTTAAACCAAACACCTAATAAATCAAAGCGGGCTCGTGAGAGAACCCCAGGAGTATGCTTGTTAAATGCTCGTAATAAATTAGCTGCCGCCCCATAGACCGCACCACATCGACCGGTCCGGTCCGTCCTTGGCCCCACCCCCCAGCCACCTGCCAGACTCCACCCCGTCCCCCCGTTTGATTATTGGCTTAGCTCATGGTCTGACCATTTTACAATTGCCTCCTCTTCATCTGATGCCCCCAATTGAACTCAATCGATGCCATTCTTTTCGTGTACTCTGTGGTCCAGACTCATTCATTTTGCCTTGCATTTTTATTCCTATTTTTTTACTGCCTGAAATTTTTTGTAATTTTTCCTTATTTTTTTGCTTTAATGAAGTCAGCGTAAAAATTTTTGTGCTGTTCTGGCAAGTTTTTGGTTAAAGATGGGATTTTGGGGGGTGAAAATGATTTGGCATTTGCCTTTATGCAATTCATTTTTAATTTTTGCTTTGTTCGATTTGTACGATGATAATTGGAGGGAAATATTTAAGGTGGGGCAGTAGAAAATGTAATTTAACATGCGCCCTAAATAAGTTAGAGGGAAAACTAATTTACATTCTAATTCATATGAGCTGATGCAGCAAAGATCTCCATATTTCTTTTCCCATTACTGCAGGTAGAGCTCCACTCCAACCTTGTTGACTGAAATTAGCTGCCTTTGATATACACATACATACATAGTACCCTGCCAGCATCCAGCATCCGAGGTGAGTGCTGAAAGCCTTTCTCCTGCTCATAAGCACACACGGAAACTTTTATGAGCTGCGCGTAAATGTGCATAATTGTTTCGTGTACCCAATGTTACTGGCACGCATTTAACGAAGTGCACTGTGATCGGGCCCAAGAAGTCAGAGGAGCGGCTCCAAGACGGCGCTAATTAGAATGCCAGCGACAGGCTGCAGGAGGAGGAGGAGGAGGTGGAGCAGGAGAGATAGTCATCATCCGCAGCCAGGAACGCGGTGTTGGAAAATTTGTAGCCAAGAAGTTGATGAGGGCCCAACTCCATTTCTTACCTTCTTTTTTCGCCATTTTATTTGAACAACTTAGGCGCCAAAAAGTTCATTTCGCGTGCTGGCAAAAATGCAACGTCAACGCCTTGAAGGTGGACGCAAAAGGATATGGGTGTGTGTGTGTGTGTGTGTGTGTTATAGGTGTGTGCTTGGTTGGTTAAAAACATCACGTTAACTTTTCGAAAAACGAGTGGCAGGCAGAAATTAAAATGGCAAAGCCAGAGATGCTTTCCCTCAGCAAAAGATACAGAGCTACCACATAAGGTGTATCAAGTGCATTTAAAAATATGTTTAAATTGAAGCAGCACAGAAATTAGCAACCATAAGGAGCATATATTATCCATTAATTCCCATAAATACCATTAAAATAAATAGTTAATATTGTGTACTTTCAAGATAGTATTCCATCTATACGAGAGATTGGGAAACAGTATGGTTTTTCTTTGCTATATTTTTGTACTGCTAAGCTCCCGGAGTGCTTAGAACTTATTTTCTATTCATAAGCCAGAATGTTCCATTTTTTTTACACATTTTTTTATTTTGTAGAAAATACAGCAGTTTTGCAGTTTGCATGCCGCACGCGTTGAATTTTCCCGGCCGGCCACAACTGTTGCCCAAGAAGCCTGAAGAAAAACGCAGTCGGGGAGCGGCTCAAAATGAAAAATCACAGCGCCGTGCAGAGGTGTCTCATTCCCATCGCCTTTTTTTCACTTCCGTTCTTTATTCGTTTGCCCCTGCCTCTTTTCCTTGCCCAAATTTGCCTTTGTTGCAACAGTGATGTCGATTTGTCCGTTTTCCAAACATATATACCATTAACTTAGGCTAAAACGTTTTACAGATAGTATATAAACTAACAAACTAAAGTCAAATTCTAATAAACATTTATTCATATAAACCTACAAATTGCACTACAAAAGTACCAAATTTTGAGTGAAAAGTATTCTGAAAATTATGAGAATTAAAAACCTTTAAAAACTTAAGCATTGCTTTCAAGTTTAGTAACCAATTTTCAAAAAACATATGTTCATATATACTCGTTAAATGTTTTATGGTGGTAAAGTTATCAGGATAAAAACAATGTTAAAGAATGAATTCAGTTTTTCAACTGAATTTAAAAAGAATTGATTTTTTGACAAATAAATTTATACTATTTCCCATCGTAAGATCTTTATAATTAAATAAAGAAAAGGTTGTTATGTTATCATGACATTTATATGAACGTATTCTGAAAGTTTATTTATTTATTATGACAATAAAAATGAATATTGATATTATTCTTATTATAGTTATTAATAAAATTATCTACAAATTGTTAGTCAAGTCACAAATTGTGTCTTTTAATTTTGTTTGATTTATTTTTTTTTAATTTCTAATTTCATTTTACAATCTATTTTAAGTCAATTGGAGAAAATACTTCGAAAAAGGTTATTGACAACACTGGCACCCTTTGTACTCTGGGATCATACATTATCATGTGATATTATATATTTTATGAACCCAAACAAAGTTAGTATAGAAAAAATTTAAAAAACTGTATGTAAAAACTCTTTTATCTCTAAAATATTATTTAACAAAAAAATTATCATTTAAAAAATGCTTAAACTAAATAGGGAAAAGGTTAAACTCAATATATTAAATAGAATTTAAGCACAAGTCTTAGCTAATCATATTTTTGAAGTTTTCCACATGAATTTAAAAGAAAAACGAGGTTTCTAGAGAAATAAAAATTTTAAACGTTAGTAACTATAATTGATTTGATAAATATAGTTCTGAGTTCATCAATAAATGCTCTTATTATCCCCATAGTGCGCTGCCCAGGGAGGTCCTAGCGTTTTATTGTGTTCTGCTTGGTGTGGCAAAGTCATATTCATTCATTCATTCACTTCTGACTTGCAACACATTTTTATATCCTTTTATATATATTTTTTTGTTGCTCTATTTTATGTGAAAAGTGTGAATTTGAATGGTCTTGTATTAGTTTTATTTCAGTTACTTTTATACACTACTCAAGTGTACTGACATATTTACATTACCATAGAAATGGTTAGCTTTGGGAAAGGAAGGTTTATATTAGCAAAAGTATTTAATAAAATAAAATTAAAAATTAATTTAGCATATATCATCAATATTTGCAACAATCAATTCATTTCATGCATTCCAATATGTTATTATCAGTAACATTAGAGTATTTAGTATAAAATGAACCAACGCTGCCCTGTCTTTGAGTTTTATTTTCCTTTTTTTCCAGAATTTTCATTTCCTATTTGAACATTTTTCCCATCTGTCTGTGCTTTAGCTTTTTGATGTGTCCCATTTTGCGTTTTGTGTGTGCAGTTAAAAGATTTATAAATATGCATTTTATATACATACATTGTGGCATGAAAAATGCAAATTTTAGAAATGGCCAAAGGAAATAGAAATGGTCATGGGCAGAAGCACAGTTTTTACTATTTCCCTTAAAGGACTTTCGTTCGCCAGGATCCCCTCTGTCCGTGTCCATCTTTCATTTTGTTTTGTATCCATTTTTTTGTTGTTGTGTCTCTTTCAAACAAGTTTTATAGTTTTCGCCGGCGTTTTTTTTTTTCGGCACACAGATGCTTTTAATGACCAAGAGGGTAAAATAACCAGTATTGCAACGAATGCAACAAATGGCCAGAAGAACCACGAAAATAATACCCTTTTGATGCAATCAAATTTGGTATAATACACTTGTTTTAAGGAACATTTGAAAATATATCAAATTCAATAAAAAATTAGAGATACTTCTTCAGACCTCAAGAACTCCAACTATTTCATTCGTTTATCTAAATTGTATGCTTTAGTTTCTTCAATTTATATTTGTAAATCTTCGCTTAGAGTATCAAAAAGGCGAATGGAAAATTATAATACAAATTCATGTTATTACTAGATAATTAATTGCCATTTGTTGGATGATTTTTTCTACACCAACTCGTTGAATGAACTTGTCGTTGTTGTGTTTGTTGTTCGACGCCATAAATCAGTAGAATTTTATGCAAAATATTCCGGAAATTTCATAGGCTAAAATTGGCAATTGGCTTGCTGGTCCAGGATTATTAATATTTATTAACATGCGGTGCATGATTAATGCGAGCTAATGAAATTGGTTAAAGCGTCGAGAGCGGAGTGAAAAAAAATAAATATCGTTTGAAATAAACAATTAAAGGTTTCAAGTTAAATCGTAGAGTGTAATTAATATTAAATGTCATCAATTATTCTAAGCCAGCACATTTTGCCGGACGCAGTGTGCTAATAAGGGCGCAGGAGGCTGGGCAATCGCTAACCCCATTTAAATCAATTAAATTATGAATGAGATTAAAATAATTTAATGATGCTCAATTCACTTCAGAGCGAGTCGTCGTCTGCCCCTCCTAGCCTCTTGGTGACAGCCATAATATATAAATTTTGCATGCTGCAATTGCAGTTAATTAATAATTCAATAAACTTTTGTCATTCCACTTAAAAGAATTTCACATAATTGTCATCAATAAATGTGTGTGTCTGCCGTTGAAGCCAAATGACATAAATTATGATTATTATGAATTTAACAGCTAAGGAAAAGAAGTGCTCTCTGCTGGAGGGCGTGCTAATTGTTAAGTGTATTGCCGCAGAATTTATTGTAATTAAAATAGTAACTAAAGGATTAAAGGGATTTAAATTAAAATTCCAGAATGCCACAAAAAATGACACTTTATGTTGCATTATTATGCCGAGTTGAGTTAAATTTCAATAGCAAATAATAAAGTGCTAAATGAGGCGGCTATTAAGATAGGAAGTGTTCTTTTACTATAGGAAGAAATACAGGAATATCTTTTTTGTACATTTTGTATTTATTTATTTTTGTAAAAAGTGACGATTTAAATTAACTGTATTAAATTTCGTGTTAAGTTTTTAATTATGTTTTGTTCTTTTCAACTCTCTTAATTGCTATCAAACAAGAAAGGAAACAAATTTAGTTAGGCAGTAGTTTATTTAATTTTAGGATCTTATGTGAAATAGGATCTTATGTGTAATCGCATTCTTTGAATCGACAGTTATCGATATTATGAGAATTTCATCGATAAATCAAAGTTTAAAATATTCATAACAAAGCCAAAAATGCATGAACTTTAATTAGAAAACCTATTCTATGTTTGCTTTTATAAGATTAATAAATCTGAGTACTGCATTTAACATTTTATAAAATTAAATTAATAAATCGACTAATGTTATTTAAAGATTCTGGCTCAGATTCCTTTACAGTAATAATGTTTTTTGTTTATCAACCTATGCTTATGGACTGGGAAACTTTTAAATAATCAAAATGACAAAAAACAAGCTGTTTAAAATTGTCATTCCCTTCAAGGATA
Organism: Drosophila serrata; assembly: GCF_035046125.1. Taxonomy (NCBI): domain Eukaryota; kingdom Metazoa; phylum Arthropoda; class Insecta; order Diptera; family Drosophilidae; genus Drosophila; species Drosophila serrata. Next base: position 119,707 of record NW_028257129.1, on the reverse strand, counting down.
TACAAAATATCTATATATTTTTCTTTCTATCAACTTCTTTATACGTTTTCTTAGTTTATTTTCGCGTTTTCTTTATGCTATTAATAGATTATTGAAACATATTTTTATTTATATTGAAAGTATGAATATAATTCTTTTGTCAAAAGCATAACGAAATTCTGGTCCTTTGCATAATTGCGATGGACATTCCCGACTTTGTCATTGTAGAATTCGCAAGAATTCCAGGAATTTTCCCCCCCAAGTTCTGCTATCCACCGACGGCAGTCAATTTTCTTGTTTACATTGGGGTACACACACACACCACACACACACACCACCCCCCCAGGCACACACACTAACGCACTCGCTCTCGCGCACACAATGACAAATAGCAAACAATTACAATGGAAAGAGGCGCAGGCTCCGCCCCCTTATCTCTCTTCGAGGTCCGTTGTTGTTGTTGTTGGTTTTTGGCCGCAATAAATACAATTTGCATGACAAAATAGCAAACAACGGCATCTTTTGCATGTGTGTATGTACGTGTGCATGTGCATGTGCAAAGGGGGGTGAGAAGGTCCTTTGTGGGTGGAAAGAGGCGTCTGCAGGCTCACTCAGCCAAAACGAAACTGCACACAAAAACAATCAACTGCGCGTCCAAGGCAACAAAAATACCACCAACACGAGGCGAAATCTTAATTTCAAAAACTGAATATTAAAATACCCTTAAAAAAAATCATTAAATTAGGGAAATATATAAAGTAAAGTAAAGGATAAATATATGGGTATATTAAAATTTAAGGTAGGGTATCGTCTAAGCAAGATGAAATAAGAAAGAATAAAAATATTGTATCAAAAAGAAGCTAACCTAAAAAAAATTTAATGGAAATATTAAACCAAAAATGCCATAAATAAAATATATTTTATAAATGCAAAATGTAGCTAAAAATTAAAAAATTATATATATCTCTAATATATACATTTTTAACCTTGTTTTCTATTAATAGTATTATAATAAAAACTCATATTATTGAGTCAAAACAAGCTTTTGAACTAATTGAGGAAGTATGAAAATATTAAACAAAAAACGTAATGAATAAAAAATGTTTCATAAATAAAACAAGAAGCTTAAATTGAGAATATATTATATAGATTATTTTATATTTATAGTATATTATATATTATACAATATATTTTTATGTAAAATATATTTATTCAATTCTATTGGAATACAGTCTGAAGTGCAATAACAATGCCAAGAATTTTATTACAACCTTAACCTGAAGAAAACTTTTTCATACCTTAAAAATATTCCTCTATTTTTATGCCATTTTGAAATGTTTAAATTAATGAAAATTATAAAAACACCCTTTAGTGAGAGTATGACAAGCGACGCAGAGACTGAGGCCTGTAGTTAGACTTCAGCCGCAACTGTGAAACAACTTATGAATATTCAATTTTACATAAAAGATTTTTTGTTGCCTCTGCCCATAGCCGTTGTTATTTTTGAGTTTTTGTTGCCACCGGTCTTCCCTGTGTGTTCTTTCCTAGCCTCCTGGTTGCAGTCTCCCCCTCATGGCAGCGAAAACACTTCATGCATGCCACGAAATGTGGAAAATATTGGTACGGGCAAGTCCTTTAGGCCAGCGGCAGCCAGAGGTTAATGATGAAGTCCTGCTCGAAATTAGGCAATGGAAGAATTAAGGTTTTTTTGAAGACCCTTACTCTTTTGGCCTAGTCAAAACTTTAATAATATTCTTAAACAAAAATTTATGTCACGTCAATAGAGAATTTAAAGCGATTATTACTGAAGTGACCTCAATCCAGCTCGAGATCCTTCTCGACGCAGGCATTTAGCGATTGGAATTTTGACACCTTCATGGTCATCAGTGATTTGAGTAGATCATCCATACGAATCTCCAACTGTACGCAATCCTTGAATTCCCCCACGACCTCGGTCTCCTCCTTAGCCGATCTCGATTCGTCCTTTTGGCGCATCATTTCACGCATGCGGCATATGAAGGCGTGGCGACAAAGCTCTCGCAGATCCGATCCCGAAAAGCCGGTGGCCAGGCGGGCCAGCTCCTTGAGATTAACAGAGGGATGCAGTTTCTCAGACTGCAGGATAAGTTGCAATATTTCCAGACGCTGGCTATCGCGAGGCGCTTCTATATAGAACTGAAGTGACATCCGACGCAGGATGGCCTTATCGAGGTCCTGCGGCCGATTGGTGGCTCCCAGCACCAGGACACAGGCGTTGGCATTGCTAATTAGACCATCCCAACGTATCATAAACTGGGTTTTCATCATGGCCGTGGCTTCGTGATCCCCGCTGCCGCGTACCCGCAAAAAGGATTCGATTTCATCGATAAAGATAATGCAGGGTTCCAGCTTCTGGGCCAGAGTAAACACAGCCGAGGCCAGTTTCAAGCTCTCGCCATACCACTTATCCTTTAGTACACTTATGTCGAGGTTAATGAACCGCATGCCAGCATCCTTGGCAACGGCCTTGGCGATCAGCGTCTTGCCACAGCCGGGCGGTCCATGCAACAGGACACCCTTGGGCGCCTGATACAGCTGCGAGCGGGAGAAGAGATCACGATGGCGCACCGGCAGAACCACCGACTCTCGCAGCTCACTGACCACCGCATCCAGTCCGGCAATGTCCGCCCAACTCACATCAATGTCTTCGGGAGCCACTAGAAGGGCGGCGATCATCACTTCGTGCTCATTGAGATCCTGCGTGCGAAACTTTCGATCCTCCCTGCCCGCCGCCGAGTTCAACTTGCGCAACTGCTCCTCGGCCACTTTCTTGGCCCTCTTGCGCACCTTGCAGTGCGGATCCAGCAGGCTGAGCATCCATTGGCCACTGAAGTAGGTGATGGCGCTCACCGCCCCCACCGATAGCACCATGGCCGCGATCTGGCTAGGCTTCAGGTCCGGCGACTCCATTTCAAACAATCCGGCATCTGCGGTATAAAAATGTCGAGTAAATATATAAAACTTATTTTGGGGCAAGCGAGAGAGGGTTTCCTGTGCTTGCTCGAACGAGAAAATGTGAAAACTATAACAGATATTTCCCATGCTCCTCCTCCTACTCAGGGAACTTGAATATTCATTCAGCCCCAGCTGTAGTTTTCTCTATCAATGGCAAAGGAAGATTTAATGGGTAACAATGCACTTTTATTAGAGATCTATTTCCAGAACAATGATTTTTGCCAGCGCCCCCTTTCAGGCCATTGCCCAGCTGCGTTTTAATTTGAGCTTAACTCTTCCTGCGCCAGGACTTTGACGGTAACCTGAAAGGAAAACCCATACAGAAGACTGGGGCGTGAGGAGTGAGGAGCGGGGAACGAGGAATGTTTTCCAGTTTAGTATCTTTTAGCGGAAGTCAATGTAACAAAAGATAAACTTGTCGGGCCAGCTGCTGTTTCTTGTTCGCTGTTTCTAGCTAGCTGGAAGGCTGCCTCGCTGTTTCCCAGCATCCTGCTGGATTGAACGCAAAGGCCGAGGCGTAGGACGGTCAGAGAAGTATTAACTAAACACTGCAGCAATTTATCTTGAACCAGGCGAAAAGCCCCTTTCCCCATCCCCTTTGGCTGCTGCACGTAGGTCAGTTCTGCGCTTTGTCTTATAGTTTTTTGTTCCACCCCCTTTCCCTTTTCTTGGGTCTCCTTTTCCGGCCCCGCCCCCCGGATGTCGCTGTGCACTGTGTTGTTTTGAGCTTCCTTCCGCATTACAAAAGAATTACTCAACACAATGTCTGGCCGAAGTTTTCCACGACTTCCAAGAGGTATTCTCCGTCCCCACGCCCCAGCTCAGGTGGCTCTCACAGCCACTCCAAAAATTGGTATTTCACAAAGCTCTTGTTGGTTTTTAATCCAACGTTTTGACCATTGTGTGTGTGCTGATCAAAAATGAAATCAAATTGCCAACTCCGGAAGTTGGATTACAGTTTTCCCAACTGGATATAAATTGAAGCTGCAAAATTGTCGACAAGTTTATGAATATTAAAACCAAAACCAGAGCTGAACATGGTCCTATTTTACATGCTAAATATTCTTTTGAGGTAAAGTCTACAATTAAGTTTTTTTATGACATTAAGGTAATTTTAACACGTGAAAAAAACTATCTTAAATATAGCTTTAGAATAAGAAGGAGCCACAATTATATCATTAAGTGAAAAAGTTTGAGTCACTAATGATTAAACTTTACAACTATCTTCCCAGCTCTAAAAGCTGATCCATCCTTAGCTATTTTTCGAGTGGTATTCATCGCTTATTGCCGTGAATTTTGAGCCTGCAGGCAGAAGGATAAGGTATATATATCCTAAGTGCAATTTCGGAATGCACTTTGTGCTTCATCTTTAAGCTCGTTAGCGTAGTACAAGCCGCCCAATTTCCACCTTCACCGAATCCCCCTGCTTTTGAGACCCAGTTCAAGGCTTCATAAAAATCTCTTCAAGTGTGCAATATTTCACGATTTCACTTTAATCTTTTGAACACTGGCACTTGCTGTCTATCCTTGTGCCCCTTAACCCTGCTCTATTCCTTCTTTTTCTTTTTGTTCCTTAGTCAACCTTTGAGCTCTTGCTGCACTGCAGTTTGCTAATATTGTAATAATAAGATACAAGGTACTTTAGTTGAGGATATTAAGGTGATGAACTGCCGACAAGCTACTCATAATATTCATAATTACAATATATATTGCTTTCAACAAATGTCTTTGTACATTTCTTTGTGTTAAAATAAATGCTTAATATAGATTACAGGGTGTTATTTCTAGAGGGAAACTCTTCGTCGGTACAAAGAACTAAAGCTTTCATAAAATTGTATTTTTTGTTATTTTCCAACATTCAAGTTCTTTCGTGCGTTTCACTGAAGATGGGAAAATTTTAATTATATTTAGTCTTGCGTATGTTTCGATGTGCCTTTATTACTATAATAGTTTCTCTTGCAATCGCTCAATTTTAAATTAAAACTTATGGAATATTTACTTCAAGACTTTTACAGACAGATTATATTAGTATTTTTAGCGCTGTCGTGAAAATATTGTATTACTATTTTGAATTGCAAGAATTGTAACCTATAAAAGTCTTTACGATTTGTATTAAATTTACAACAATTTGAATTTATTTTCTTTCTCATTTTCTATCCTTATAACAAGCTTGCCATGACACTTAAGCCCTCGTTATACCGAGTTTTTTAGGATCATCAGTGTTTCTTGTTCCCTTTGGCAGTCTGCCCTTGATAATCTTATAGAGTGCATCCACATGAGGTGACAGATAGACATCCAATCGGACGATATACTCAATTTCGGCCAACAAACCTAAAGTGACCTCGACCTGACCCTCGTAGAAATTGGCCACGGTGCTCCTCATCTTGGGCGAGATCAGAAAAAAAGGCTTAAAGGATTCCGAACTGAGGACGTCTACCTGTAACTTTTCACGCTCGAAGGTGGCCATTGCACAAAGACCGGCACAGAAACACACATCCTCCGGGGTCACAATCTTGTCGTAATCGTAGTTACCAAAGGGCGTTGCCAGAAAATGCAGTGCCGCCGATTTGTAGTTCTTTAGACCCATGTTGGCCAGGCCAGCGGCACAGCTGAGACGAGGTGGCACCTCTTGGGCAAGATTCTCGAATCCCAAGGCGTACTGCTTGGCCTCGTCAGTGTAGCTGAGGACATGCCACCAGTTGGTCATGTAGATGGAGACCCGGATCAGGTGGCGGAACATGGTGATCACATTGTCACTGCTCGTGCAGTAGGCCCTTGTCCGGGCATAGAACTTGACGGCCAGTTGCAGGTTGCCGCTCTTCTCGTGATAGTCGCCGATCTCCTCCAGAATACGACGCACATGGCCGCTGCTCGAATTCGACTTTTTAAAGTTGAGCTCGGCGTCCAGCTCTTGGAGGAGTAGAGTGGCCTCCAGCATATTGTCCTCCACCCAGTAGGAGTCATAGGGCAGCAGCACCTCCTCGTCTCTCTCCCCCTCCTGGCCGCAGAGGGAACTATAGAGCTCATCGTAAAGCTTGACATTGAAGGTAGTCTTGACGTAATCAATGGCCAACCTAAGGGCCGGCACCTTTAACTTCGGGCACACCTTTGCGATGAACTTGAGGCGAAGGAGCCGCGTGGTGTCCGTGTATCGATCAGCGTAACTTGGCAGGTGCAACGTGGTCACATCAGTGCCCATCAAAGAGTTTGAGATCATCTCTGGGTGGCATTGGGCCTAAACCCTATTTCTAAAGAGGTTAAGGTGTGTTAAAATATAAGTTACTTTGGGGTAAGGGAGCTCTGAGATTTGTTTTAGTTTGATTTCGTAATATAACCTAAAAGTATTCAGTATAAGTTTATTTTTCCATTCAAATTTAGAACTGGTTTCAGGTTGTCTTAGGAACTAAGATTAAACTGTCTTCCTTCCTTATGCAGTTTCATCTGAATTTGTGCTAAAAAGAAAAGGTATTGTTAATATGTTTATTCCAGAATAGTGTGCATTTATTTAAAATGTGAATTTTTACCTGTGACAATGACTGAATGTGCAAATTGGCGCCAGATTGCGTGACAAGTGCAACTCGCCTTAGCGAGTTTGCGAATCTGTATCTTCAGATTGCCAGACACGGCTAGAACGCCTGTAGAGGAAAAAAAATACGAATTCCATTACAAAGATACAAATCAAATTGGCAAAGAGCATTCGAAACAGGGAGGTCTTTGGGAATGCAAAAATCAAATTACCAGAACTTGAAAAATCGCAGACATCACAGACCCATAAATCAGGGAATGAAAGCAGGGAAATCGAAACGTATATATATTAGGAATTGTTACCGCTAGTTAACGGCTTATTGATGCGTCGCTTTTGGCTGAATTTATTGGTCAGGTCATTGGTCCTTCGCTTCCGCACACCAAAATGCAATATTTGAAAATTCGAACACAGAGAAATGTGCGTGCAAAACGTTTCCAAATTGTAAAAACTCTTAAACTATTTTCATTAGTCGGTAAAATGCTTAGCAATCACTTTAATCGTTTTGATTATTAAATAACAATGTAATATAATTAAACTTTATGAACCTTAGATTATACATTTGTATACTTTCCAAAAATATTTATATGAATCGATCGTCAAAAAGAGTCGATTTCTGTAGGAAAAGATCGTATCAGCCTGACATTGACCTTTTATTTTATATATATAAACTAGCTGTACCCTGCCACGTTTCTCTGTGGCATATTGTGGTTAAGAGGGCACTTCTGAATACATCAATGTTCCGGCAAAATCATCTTCCTGGCATAAGGTGAAGAAGGCAGTCAGAGTTGTCGCTGGCGGATTCAGGACTCTTTCTTGCACATTTCTTTCTGTGAAATAGATACGTTGACCATTCTCCAAATGGACTGCCAGGTGAACTAAAGCTGGATAGCGTTCATGAATGGGGAACGAACAAATTCTCCATGCAACCTCGTTGCTGCTTTTGTATCTTCCAGCCTGGTATTGAGATATTTCATCGACAACTCGTACTGCATTGCTGTCCCCATTTTCTGCCTGAACACCAAAAACTGCCATATCGCTGCCTTTATTCACGTACTTGCAGATATTTTTAATCGATTTCACGGAATTGCAATATTCTACGTTGATGTGCGCTTTGTATGATTTTGACAATAGTGTTGAGTATGGAACCACCCAACGATTGTCTACCTCAATATCACCAATTCTCATGTTTAAAGTTGCCGAAGTCTCTCTATCTTCAGTTGACCGTCTCCTATACAGAGGATATCCATCGTCCCCTGTTACGGTGTTGGCTGTAAATGCTCGAGGATATCGCTTGGAACACTTCCCGTCTACCATGCATGGTGAACTTCGGTTGAGGGTACCACATTTGCCATTGATCATGTTCTTGATGACAACTTCATGCAAATCCGTATGAACCTCGGCCCGTGAAATCTCAGCGCATATCACATTGTCAATTTCGTCTGGAGTAATTTTATCATACAGCCAAATCAGTATGTGCGCATGCGGCAATCCTCTCTTCTGACATTCTACTGAATACATCCAGCACTGCACAGATCCAAAAACTCCATGTTTCACAATGAAATCCATCAGTGACTTGAGCTTTTGTCTAAAAACACGGGCTGTGATGTCATGCCTATCCCTATACGATTGTCCAGGAAATAACAGCTGTACTATCTCGTCCCAAGCTGGATTGCATGTGAAGGTGATAAATAAGTCTGGACGGCCGTAGCAACGAACATATGCCTGGGCATCTTGAGCATATTCATGCATGTGGCTCGGACTACCTATGTATGAGGATGGCAAAATCGTGAGCTTTCCAACGTTGGTTGTATTACGGTCATTCATCACAGCATCCCGCAAATGGATATATTCCTCGGACCGAATTTTCGTCTGATTCAATCGGAGGAACAGCAAACGTTCTGTTTCAATTTTTGCATACATATCGACAATGTACTGATGAAACAACTGACGACATTTCAATATATGATTGCAATCGGTCCTCCGAACCATTAACCTGTATGAGTAAAATTTCATCGCGCAGCCGCGTCTCTCGGATGGAGGCCCGCTCTTCGTCAGTCATATTCGTAATCTTACGTCTTTTTGCTTCTGTATTGCGAATACGACGACCCAATCTCGACTTCTTTGGTGGCATGACTTCGTTTCTTACTGAACCTGAACAAAAAATAAAATTTGTATCTCCAATTTCTTCTTTCAATATGTTTTTAATGTTTGACAGGAAATGCTTTGATTTGCTTGTAGAGGGCGCAGTAGTAGGGGCACGGGGAAACGCTAAAAAATAGATATATTCGCAACCGCAGATAAGCTATCAACATCAAAAGTAGACAATAACCGAGCTGGAACCTCAACGCATGTTCTCTAAAAATTTGGGCATAAACGGTTCAGAACTTTTCAAGTTTCTTCTTTCAATATGTTTTGAATGTTTGACAGGAAATGCTTTGATTCAGCTGGCTGCCTGTAGATGGCGCAGCAGTAGGGGCACTTGGAAACGCTAAAAAAATAGATATATTCGCCACCGCAGATAAGCTATCAACATCAAAAGTAGACAATAACCGAGCTGGAACCTCAACGCATGTTCTCTAAAAATTTGGGCTTAAACGGTTCAGAACTTTTCAAGTCTATGAAGGATGTAGACACGAACAGAGCATTTTTATATATATAGATATAACAATATTAATATAACAAAATTTGTCAAAAAAAAACAAAGAACATTCAAAAATAAAATGATTCATATTTAAGAATTTTCAAATATCTTAAAATAACCATTGTTTTTCCCGTTATTGCCTGGTTTAGTTTCTTGAGCTTCTTAAGTTTTTCTTCTTGTAGAAACCAAGTTCTTCAGAACTTTTCCGTTCCATTCTCGTTCTATTCCTGGTTTTCGGTTTTCTTGTAATTAAGAGAAAACCTTTGTCGCCGAAGTACTTCGTCATGTTGCCGGTAAAAGTGGCATTAAAAGTGTTTTTATAGAGGGTCAGCCGATTTAAGTTTTTAAGCGTATCGCAAATAGATAGATAATCAAAACTGATCAGGCGGTTTCCCCCCAGGTAAAGTCTTTGAAGATTCTGGGCTTTGGCAAGGGATTCTAGCGATACTTCCACCAGTAAATTATCGGAGAGATTCAGGATTGTAAGATTGGGTCCAAAGAGGGGAAACCTTTGTGGTAATTTCTCCAATTTATTACGGGCCATGTTAAGGAACCTGAGATTCGGAAAGTTGTCCTCTTGCCCATGAGGGGTATCCAAATCGAATAAGTTTTCCAGGGATGCGTCATCCAGTAAATTACGGGAAAGGTCCAGGGTTGTTAGATTGGCTCCAAAAAGGGGAAGCCTTCGCGGTAGATAATTCAATTGATTTCGGGACAGGTTTAGGAAACGCAGATGGGTGAAATTGCAAGATATGAATCTATACAAATCGAAGAAAGAGTCATCGGCATTTTTTGAGGAATTCGATAGATCCAGCCACTCAAGGGATGGCAAGTCACAAAGGACTTTTACGAATGATTGCGTGAAATTGGTTCCACTAAGATCCGCACGAGTTACTTTACTGTTTTTATGAACAATTTTATCAATACTTCCGGTAAGCTGTAAGCTCTCCACTCCACTGGTCTCCAGCGATAAATCGGTTACTCTTATAGACAATCTCAAGTCCCTCAATTCTTCACAATTACTCAGATCGAGAGAAATGATGGTATTGTAGGTCCAAATAGGAAACTCTAAACTCACAATTTTCAATGGGTTTCCTCTGAGTCCAATTTCCTTCAAATTCGAGTTCCGAAGGAAAATATCGTTTGACAGAGTTGAGATGTTATTATTATTCAAATTTAGCGAATAAAGATTCGACAGCGGAGTAAAAACTCTTTCCGGAAGGATCTTAATCAAGTTATTCTGCAGATCTAAATACTTTAGCAGAGAGAGTCCCTCAAAGGTTTCGTTTGATAATACTTCTAACGAACTTGCCATCAGTGTGAGCCAATTCAATTTTGGAACATTTTTAAACTGGTACTTAGGCAATTCGGGAATGGAGCATCTGGTGAAATTCAGGTCTATCAGATCGTTCATTGGTGGAAGTACATCCATTTTAAAGTCACTCTGGCACCCCCGCACGTGGAAAAATATAAGATTGGGTGTAAGTTTCGCCACCTCTAAGTCTGAGCAGTTTTGAAGGATAATTAATAGAAGATACGGAGCCTCTTTATTCGAGAATTTTTGATTGTCTTTAGGATAACAATCTCGACAGGGACAAAAATTGTCAAGATCTTGGTATCCAAGAACAGAGAGAGCCATCAGAAGTAGAACATATAATGTAATCATGTTCAATTTAACTTTTCGTTTTTTGACTCTGACGAAAATTTACGAAACAAAATTCGACACAAATATTCAGTCCTTATCAAAACAGTTTACTTTTCCGGAATAAATAAAATTAAATCTGAGCGGAACGATCCGATCTGAATGAGTACGATCTGCTAACTAAAACTAGAGGGGGAAACTAATCAGCTCTTGAACCCGAGATTATATGAAAAAAAAACAAGAATTTAAGCTGAATTCGGCAATCAAAATATTGTACACTCTTGCGGTTATACGAAATTGCTTTTAATACTATGCTTCCCAAGAAAATATATAATTTAAAATCAAAAGATATTTCAACAAAATATTAATGCCACTGTAAAACGATCTTAAAATCCGAATCAAATCCAGTAAAAACCCAACAATAATACCGATCGGATATGTTGATTTTGTGCCTAAATAGATCTACAAAATCTGTTACTTACTGCGCTTAAGATCTTAAGATGATGATCTTTCTATCGAACATTGAGAGAAATTGTTCCGATAAAAAAGACATGCAACTGGAATGACTGTTTTAAATCAACCTTGTAGGGATCTCTAACACCAAAAGTCACAAGAAAATAAGCCTTTTAAATCGAAACCCAATTAGTTGTACAATTTTCATTCATATTTTTATATTTTCGCACCTCTCTTAACATAAATTGCCATCCACCCGTTTAGGTGCTACCAATTGTTGTTGCCAAGAAAGAAAATGAATGTTGATAATATTGTATGGTTTTGTTTTAACATTTGGCGACCGTGACTAGTTGGGAGCACAATTTAGTGGGTCTGTATTAAATAAAAGGTGCGTTTTTTTTAATTTTCAAAATATTCCCTAGGCGGTTGGCTCAGTGCCATTTACGGTAATGCCTCCACATCTCACAGAGGGACGGTTTAATAAGGCAGGTGCACTCGATGGGCGAGGGTCCCGGCAAAGGATCGTGTGAACATTCCGAGAAGCTTGGGTACTTTGTCTTCCGCCTTTGGCAGCGGCCGCCCCTGTAGGGACGCTGGCATTTGGGAGGAACGCGAGCCTCCACACAGCAATTGGGCATCGTGACTCGTGGACAAAGGGTGGGCTTCATTAGCGCACAGGGTTCGGTAAGATCGAGATCCGGCTTGCCAAGCACACACAAGTTCACCGGACAGGGACTCTTCACCGGGACACGCTGTCGCCGTGGAGGATTCACCGGCAAGGGGACGCACTTCATCTTTCGCTTGCGGCATTTCACAACGCATTCGTCCCAGGTGCGCGGATACTTGCGTTTGCACATATCCTGGGGCTTGTAGTGGGTGAGGTCCCAGGGCGGTAAATCGTTGGCACACGGATCACTGAGGCACGCCTTGCGGGCATCGATAAACGAGGGATAGTTGAACTCGACGTCGGAGCGGCACTTGTACTCCGTTCGACGCATCGTCTGCCAACAGGCGTCAAAGACCTTCGAATTATCCTTCGATTCCATCGGCTTGATGTCCTCGCGCACCGGCAAATGGGGATAGGATGTGGGATCTCTGTGGTGCAACTGAATTCGCATGGGTTTCAGCAGCAAACACGATAAACGCTGGCCAAACCAGGATTTCGATAGGAGGGTAAAGCCCTTTGATTGCATTATTTCCGTCATAATTTTGAAGAAATCGAATTGAGATACACTATTGATCCATCAACCGAATCAAATCAATTTTGGCGTCTTAAGAGTAAAAGAAAATAGTAAAAGAAGAACGGAAAAGGAAAAACTTTTTTTTAAAAGAACCGAGAACATAACATAACCGATCAGTGTGGTCACGTGTCTGTTTTAATACTAAAGAAATCACAAAACTGGTCAAATATCTTGACAACTAGACTGACGTTAAAATCATGGATAAGATAATATGTTAAAAAATATATGTACATAGGTGTGCCATTCTAAAGTAATTTTTCACTTGACTTCAGGAAGAAAGTGCTTACATTTTTCAGAGGTTTAAAGTGATAATGAAATTTCATTTAGAGAACTTTGATATGCTAGTCTAGTTAGTAAGTAATACTGTAAAACTGTGCTAATTACACTTAAAATTGATATTGCAATAGTCAAAATATACTTTCAAATTTCTAGTTGTAAAAAAATACAAGAAAATCTGACAAAAACAAACAGGAGAAGTAAAATTCCCTGCATCAAAAATCACTTATATAAAAATAGAGCCACTGTGAAGTGAATTTTCACCTCTGGCTACTTTGGCATTTTCCATCCACTTAATTTTCCCTGAACGTTGGACCCTCACCCACTTGACCGCTAATCGAGGAGTGAAGCTTTTGCGCCTAGATTGCAATTAAAATCGATTTTCCACTTTGATCGGGAATTTCTGATTGCCAAAAGCTGGCGCCGCCCACAATTCCGCTGTGCCATGTGTTTGACGTCTATTGTGTCGATTTGTTTCTGTCAACGTCTGGGGGCTCCAACATCCCTTTGAGCAAATTTTAATGAAATTAGAAATTCGCACGCGCTGAAATCCGAAAAAAAAGAAAAGAAAAACTGAACGCGATGGCGTTGAATTCCGGGACACACACACTCGTCGCCTCGATTACTTGTCAATTGTAAAGCATTTTAGACTGTGATTGGCCTGGAAACGCGCCTGTAGCCATCAATCTGCTGCTAGTTCGTCGCGTTCTTTCTTCAATCAAAAGTCATCGACACGGATGCTTTGGCACTACAGTCACAGATGATTGACGTGGTCTTTTCGCGAACAAGTTTTGGCATTAGCAAAGGCAAAAGATAGTAGAGCAACTTCTTTATTTTCTTTGAAATTTGTTTACCCCAATCAAGGCAATTAATTAATGTCAAAAACCAAGTTTAGATGTAAGGTGTAACTTGAAACTTGAACTGAAAAGAAAAAAAAATCCCCAGTCAAAAAGCCAATCATGTCCAAATAATTGTTTATTTTCAACAAAATTTATTGTTGTCTGCACCTGGGGCATTCCCCCAAAACACAGCACATAACATGCCGAGGGAGCAGATGTGTGTTTTCCGGCCTTGTATGGATTTTCATTTGTACTCGAAACATGGAAACTGAATGCCATCATGAGTGCAAATGTTGTATATAATTTGCACGACAAACAAATGAGTGCTGGGTAGCGAAGAGTTCGCTTTGGATTTGTGCTGTGTTGACCATTCAGCTTGAATAAATAAAACATGTAAGCTCTTTACCAAATATTTGCACTTAAAACTTCAATGACATTGTACGCGTGATATTGGGTACTTTAAACTTAAAGAAATACAAAAAAACAAGGGCGACTAGAACTGAAAAAGGAAGTTTTAGCTTAACGATACTGTGGAATTCCATAAATTGAATCAGAAACGAGTATTGCTGTCATAGTTTTCTCTCCATATCTATTAAATAAAGAAAGCTACAGTAAATTGATTTATATTAAAAAATTACTTTAAAAAAACTATAAGAAATAACCTGCAATAGATGAATAGATAGATTTAGAACTTGCTTTGGAATCTCTAGTCTTTATGTCTACTAATTTAATATGTATAAACGTAATTGTAAACCGAAATTCTAGAGCACAGATTAGTTATTATAATATTGTTTAAACTCACCGATAATATAAATTTTCTAATATTCAAAAACACTATCGAATTGCTAAAAGAGGGCGTCTTTTATACAGATATCCTTGGGTCACATATCGAATTGATACCGTATTTCTGTTACGATTTTATCCTGCTGTACACTGTGTTCAGTGGCGGGCAGGCAAAGTAGCTAACTAGCAAACCAAGGACGACGGGCGGCAAAGTTCAAATTCAATTACCTTTCAAATATTTGCATTTTGTGACACAAACTTTCATCATAATGCTGCACAATGGCTGCCACTCGAATGCCACTTGAAAGCGGCCGGCGGATGGCGAATTGCGGATGATGGTTGGGCGGTTGGGTGGTTGGGTGGTTGGGTGGTTGGGTGGTGGTTGGGTGGTTGGGTGGCTGGGAGCTTGAGTGTGGAGACGACTCTCTGGCAGGAACGATAAAGAACAGACCGACGGGAAGCGGCACTCAAAACAGTTGCCGCTAATGTCGCCGTTCTTCCTTTGGTCTTTCCAAACGACAGCGACACAACGTCGTCGAGTTTTAGGAACGACAATGACGTTAACTTTCGCCGCCTACCGTATCCTGGCCTGCCTGGCACCCGGCACCCGGCACCCGGCATCCTGCACCCAGTTTCAAAACAATTACAAAACAAAGGCCAAAGGACTACAGGCCCCTGCAGCAGCAGCAGCAGCATGGTCCACGTTGAATGTCGAGCGCATAAAAAATACCCAAATAAGCCAATTTCAAAACAGAAATTGCAACATTCACTTGCGTCGCCCCACTGCTCCTCTGGCTTTTCTGCTGCACGTGGCACAGGATACCTTCAATGCCCCTGAAACGAGGCCGGGCATATTCGTAAAAGTAATCTGGCCAGGCTCATGCTTTATATATTAGGTACATTAAAGTTAAAGATTTAATATAATCATATTTCTGTATATTCCAGGAGCTATGCACAACTTAAATGGTGTGTAGAGAAAGTTGTAGTTGATTTCTATATCATTTAGGGATATTTTAAACTATAGATCACAACAGATTCTTAATGAATGATACGAATTATAGAAATACCTAAAAGAAAACATGGTATAAATGTTTAATTTCAAAAGGTGTCACATTGAAAACCACTTTTATCAAATTGTTTAACTAGAATGAATACCTAACAGTTCTGTCTCAATGATATAAATTTAACAAGCTTTGATAAAGCTAAAGTATGAAATGCTTTTAAATTCATATCAAAACAAAAACTAATAAGTTTTAAATATAATTTTCACTTATTCTTTAATAATCTTCTACTGCACTTAACATATTTTACTAATAAGGAACAACTTTAGCGTTTTGCACTTACCAATACCTAATTTTATGGCCTTCCCAAATGCGTATCTGCAAGACTTAATGCCTCGCCTAGAATCTGAAATGGATGTACAGAAGTTTGTCATTTCTTAACCAGACGAAGGAATGCATTATGCAACAGGGTAAGTCCACCCACTGACGTCGTCGCACACTAACCCTATTTACATGCCGAGTTCCCTTGGGAAATAGCAAATGAGAGTCCTGCGCAGAGGACCCGGGAAAGCGTCTATAGATCCGCAATGAGCATAGGTAAGGGTTTTCGCAGCAGTCTTTGCCTCATGTGGCAAAATGTAGCTCCATCTGCATATGTATAATATGTATAAGGCGTGTGGACTTACATTCATCGTATGAATGCCCTCCAAGCACGATATAAAATGCATAGAATTTTCCTTTTAGTCGATGCGTTTGGAAGTAAAATTCATATTATGCATGGAGCTGTCTCAACGAAACCAGCAACTAAAATGCAAGACAGGAGAAAATTCTCTACACTCTACACTCAAATCGCATTCGGAAAATTCATGTAAAGTCGTACATTTGACATTAAGTAATGAACTCAATAGTTTATTCTTGCATTCTTTTAGGCTTCATTATATGTTTTAATTATATTTCCAAAACTTATTTCGTTGAGATCTTTTGTTTTTCATTCGCCATAGATCAGTGAGTTATGCGGGAAATTTATGATTTGTGCCACCACAAAGGCAACGGGCTTAAATCACCAAAAAAAAAGAACAAGTTAATGGGAAAATATGTGGGGGGATTGCTCTGGGTAATGTGTGTGATCTGGGTGCTCTGTCTCCGTTGGCTAAAAATACAGCTGCTGTCGCTGCAGGAGTCGGCACAGGACAATGGAGGCTGTCATCTACAATGAAGATGAGCAGCAGACTGGCTTGAATGAGCTTGGTATGGAAAATGTATGGAAAAGCGCTGTGGGAAGGGGACACTGGTCTGGACACACACACATAGAGCAAGGCAAACAATAAGGGCGACAGACCACCCACACACGCCCATACATATGTATGTAGGTACATGTGGGAGGTGGGGTCATGAAATCCTTTGGCCAAGTTTACTTCTGTCCTCGTCATCGTTGCAGTTTCCTGATTCCCAGCATTGTCTTTATGCCGGCTTAATCTGTGTCAAAAGGCGTAAGTTATTACAAGCCGGTCACGCCCACTTGGCTGACTGCATATAGCATCTCTGGGAGATGGCGATGCTGAGAGCCAAGTCAAAGGTTTATCTCGTGTTAACGGCTTTTGTGCCCGTTTCCCTAATCAACTAGATTTGATCGAGTTGCTCTCCTTTGGATGATATAACACCAGTTGGCAGTTTGCAAGGACTTTTTCGTATATATATATTAAAATTCTAGTTTGATGTTTAAATAATTAAAACAATTTAATTATGTTAAATTAAAGTTTAACATGTATGTAAGCTCTGAGTATCGGGTATCTCCTGCCTTTCCTAGAATTCATCCCATTGCAGACATTCCCATGCACCAAATAATACTGTTGTCTGACTGTTCAAGCGAATCCTGCTTTATTTTTATTATCAGCAATATATATATAAAGCTATTTTAGTTGATATTTGTTAAGTGGGAGTGGGGCATGCCTTCGTCCTCCTGTTTCAAGGACAAAGATAGATCGAGGGGGAGGAAAGTATAGCTGTGCTTCAGAAAATGGAAAAATATGGCGGCTAACTGGAAAATAAAATAGCCATGAAGATGCAAGTTTTGCAGTTCACTGCATTTTGCCTATTGAAAGTGTAGGTAGCCTCTTTAAAAAACTAATGTCTCTTTGTCAGAGCTATAGTTATAGCCTAAAATAAATCGAAACTAATTTCACATTTTTTAGAGACTTTTTACATTTAATTAACTGATTAGCTTTCATACATATATTACATATTACATTTATCCTTGCAGGGTATTGTAATTTTAGTCAGAACCTTGTAACTCTGTGAAGAAGGCATATCCGATCCTCTAAATTATATATATTTCTTGATCAGCATCAACAACCATGTCGATCTAGCTATTACCGGCAAAAACAAAAATTTAGACAAATAATAGAAGAGGTTACTTCATTAAACTTTTCAAAAATTGGTACAAATTTTAATATTTTAAATATTGAATTTTTGAAGTGAAATAAATGCTTCTTTTGCTTTTTACTGAGTATTTAAATCTTTGATTTTGTCGAAAAAAATGTAATTTAAAACTATCGATAAATATCGAATCAACAATTTTAAGCTAAGTTAAGATCGATCTCTAATACGATTCATTAATTTTATTTCAAACTGTATTTCAAGGGTATAAAAACTTCGGGCAACCAAGTTTCTTTTCATGTTAAAATCAAATTCATCTCCCTAAAATTACGTTTTTATATTATGTGCAATAAAATTAAACCGCAGTATAAGCTGTCATAGTTTATATCACTCAATAATATATCGAAATTTGTAAATCAAAGTTTTAAAAGGATTTTCTTGTAGTTTAAGTAATAAATAAATTGGTTCCACACTCCTTTGAATTTACTTGCTCAGCCGCATCAATGGTGCGATGAAATTTAATGACACTTTACATCTGCCATCCAACGGATGAGAAAAAAAACGTACCCTGAACAAGGTATAGGGAAACGGTGAAAATGTATTTTCTAAAACTGAAAAACGGGGGGCCACAAGGGGCCAAGGAATTTGAGTTGAAAAATGTTTCCAAGTTAAATGAAGCGCATCAAACGTCAGTCGATAAATTTAAAAGCCAAAGCCAAAGCTATTGACTTGCAGAAATAAAAGCAAATAATGCTCCTGGCCAGGCATTCAGCCAGGATGGCAGAATCGAAGGGCGGCAGGATGTCGGCGGCCAATCGCAAACCCAGACCCAATCAAATACTGGAGAGCTGGGAAAAGCGATTCCATGTGCATGCTGGTGACATTTTGCTGACAGCAGCAGCAGCAGCGGTGGCAGTGGCAATGGCAGTGGCAGTGGCAGTGGCAGCGGCCACCGGAAGTCCAAGTGTTGACAGCGCTCTCTGTGGACCGCTGAAGGAAGGAACCGGAACTGCAGGAAAAGAAACGGGATTAGGGATGGCAATAATGTCATTGCATTGAAATTGTACAGATTTAGAAATTGACTTAACATGTTGTTATCGGTATTATGGAGTATTTGATCACTAGATTATTGATCACAGTAAATATATATCTTAATTCATTTAAATATGATTCATTACAGAGTATTCCAAAAGTAGGAGCAATCTTGTTTATCTCAAGTTTCAATGCAAAAGCTGGGAAATATCACCTTATAACTTTATTTTTAAAGCTTTTCATAGATAATCAAAACATTATTAATAAATATTTGCCCTTAAACATTTCCAAAAATAAATAAAATGTAAAAATGTACCATTGGGAAGGATAACAAGAATAACAATAACAAGATAAAACACGATTTCCTCTTGTAAATTTTATTTTTACTAGTAAAATCATAAATATTTAAAGCAATTTGTAAGTTATCTTCTCTTTTTCGATATATATCGCTTCATTTTCGATATACATCACTATGCGATTGGTCTCAACGGCTGAGTGAAGGACAGAGCAGGACATGGTGATTGGCTCCTTAACTCTTTTGCCAACTCCTGAGACTACTGGGCGTGGTAGCGTATGTGATCCTAACATTTCCCCCTTACCTTCGGTCCTTATAAGCGCCAGTCCATGGACAAAGTTTGTCCTTTGCATGCTGTCGAAACTTTTATAGAAATTCAATTTTTAGTATATCGGGTTTTTATTCTATTTTGTTCGGTGCCTGTATGTGTCGCTTGTCCCTATTGAAACAATAAATTTTTTGAACTTGAGAAGGGTATGTGTGTAACCCTGTCGAGAGCTTTGACCCCAGCTCAGTAAGATGGATAAAAAGAGTCAAACGTTTAAGCAGGAGAAAATCAAAATTTACATGGATTTATATTATGAACACGAAATTTGGATATATAAATCAGCAGAAGAATGATGCATTTCTTTTAATTATTTGACAGAACGCAGAAAAATGGCGTTCTTGTATTTTCTCAGTCAAATATATCTAGTAAAGTTGTTGCAATTAGCCAAATACAAGATTCTTTTACTAAAATCTTGTACTTTTCATTAACAAATTGCATATAAATTGAGCTCATTTACTCCGCTGGGCAGGTAATAAAAACAGGAAATCTACAATAAATTATTTTGCGGGACATTCACTTCAAATTTCACATTTTCCTGCTTCAAAAGCATCCATTTCCGTATAGACACCAGCGGGAAAAATGAACAACAAAATCAACAGGAACAATAAAAGTACTTGTAAAATCAACGACAACTTCTACGTTGTCAAGTGACTTACTGTGGCAGGTTCCCCTCTTTTATTATTATTTTTTTGGTTGGAATTTTGATGAGTTTGCGGTTGTGGGAAAAGTCTAACAGACTCCTGGTTTCGCCACTTTATTAAAATTATATATTTGCATGTTTGTTGAAATTCTCAGCGGAACGAGTGCAAAAGAAATTGCAACTTCACATGAATTTATAAATATGAAAAACTATTCTGGACAAGTTTCCGAGAAGTTTTTTTCTTCGCGCACACCTTACATTACTTAAGTTTTTAATAAATATGTCAATCAAAAGAATATTTTTAAAACTATTGATACGGATTCATCGTTGTAAAATTTATGTAAATAAATAAATATAAAACATGTTTGTAGGTGTTATTTTAGTAGAATTTGTTTAAGAATTATAGTTAGTTCCGTATTTGTATAATTTTTACCTTTTTCAAGGACAATTTGTATTATGACTTTAGATATTAACATAATCAAAAACTAGTCATTATTTCATTGATTCAGCATCGATTGATGTAAAGTTTTAACTAATCTTCCCGAGATATTGCAAATTCATTAACAATATCTTCTTAACTTTTCGTTTTCAAACTAAGAAAGAACTTTAGTAACAAAATATCAAATGCTATTTTGACATTTTAACTTAAAATCCCTTAAAATTTTTCCTTTCAGTGCCCTTAACAAGAGGTAATCCCATGAATACCTTCGTGTAAGTTATTAAGATGAGAGCAGGTCTCTCCCCACCGTGCAAATATTCTAGTTCTGTACTTCTTTTTTAATGCAACTTCAGGTGTTTAAGCGTCTGCACAAATAAGCCGAGCATGAAATGCCTACACAGATAGGTATAAATTGCAGAGGTTAAAAAAAAGAGTCCAGCATGTGTGTGTGTTTTGTTGTAAATCAAATTGCAAGGCAAGTGCATGGAGCCAGGAAATGTGAACGTAATATTTGAGCCTTGTTAGTTGTCAACGCTTCGCTGGCTCTCAATGAGGACGACGACGAGGTGGAGCAATCAAAATGACGGGGTGCAAAATGTTTCACATTTAATGACATTTAACGGACTATAATTAAAATTTTAAATCATTTTATGGGGGAGAAAAATGTTACCTTACATTACAAAATACAAACAAGTGCTGCTCTAATTTTCGCCATTGCCATTGAATTTTGTGGCGAAACGTTAAAGACTTCCCTAAGAAATGCCACCAACGCATTCAACTGCCAGAATCACGCTTAAGCTAACGATTTATGTGAGATTCTTTAAGCGAAATCCAAGTCAATTAGTTTCCTAATTCGTTTTACGAAAAGGAATTTATCGATTTTATCAGCAGACGTGCAGAAAGTAGTTAAGACCAGTTCCCTATAAGCCCTACTCCTCTTTCCCCTCCACTGTGTGTGTGCTGGGTGTGTGTTGGGTGTTTTTGGGTGGCGTTTAGTGTTGATAATGATGCCTGGTATTTGTGTGTGTCCGTGTAAGCTTTATGCCTTCTCTGTGGGAGCGTAAGCAATAAACCAGAAGCCGCCGTTGTTCATACGCCCCGTGGAGCACAACACAACAAAAAAAATAAGTCGAAGAGGAAGCAAACAATCCGGGGGTTAATTAATTTAGATAAACAATTGTTTTCGAAACATATTCCACTTATCAAATTGCTCAACAAAATAAGGGTTGGGTGGTATAACTTTTATTTATTAATAAGATTTAATTACATCATTTTAATGCATCTTAATTCTTTGATTTTTAGTTGCTTTTAAAGATATACGTTTGACTTAAGGATATACAAAAATTCAAGTGAAGTTTGTCCTTTTAACCAATTAAATTCAAGTTATTTTTTTTACAATTCTTTAGATGTGAAAATCATTATGAGTTTGATTTGGAAAAACTTCTCTCAACATACTATCGGGTAATTTATCATTAAAGCACTTTTTGCCTTGCTAGAATACGTTCTCTCTACCTAAAATATAAACAAACAAAATATATTATAATACTAGATCTAGTATCTTATTTTCTACCATAGCTATATATTTAAAAATCTGAAAGTTAAGCCTCTTCTTCCGTTGTTTTCTCTTCCTCTAACAACTCTTGTGCCCTCTCAAGACATGGCACGATCGCAGATTATGTGGCCTTCCCACAAAGAAAAGCCGACTTTTAGGGGGGGCCAGGTCTCAGGAGGGGAAAAACTGTTCCGTAGTCTTAAAGAATTTTTAATTGCTTTAAAAAGAAGTTTAATGCTTTCTTATTTATTTTTGCGGGGCCAGCGAACGGAAGTCTGGGGAGTCAAGGGGGGCAAGGCGATGCCATAGACAAATTCCATTAAACTTTTGGTTCCTAAACTGTGTCAAAGTTTTGGCCGGGGAGTAGGCTTCCCTGGTCCGCTGGCTAAAGATAATTCACTGGAGAAAACGAGAGACGAGAGACGGAGACGGGAGCCTCAGAAGCTCTCTGCGTAAAAGTTTTTGGCGCAAAGTAAACTCAACTCCGAATGAAATGAAAATGCCACAGAGGCAGTAGTCCAATAGGGTTGGGTATAAGTAGCGGGTGGCAGGCGAAATCCCGGACTTGAGAGCCCAAAGACTGCAGATTGAGGCTGGGTGTTCTCGGCGAGCAATCAATTTCTGTTGACGTTGACAACAAGGCAAAAGTCCGGCCAAAGTTAGGGCTAAAAAAGAAGCGTGTCTAAGGGGGGGAAGATGAGATGAGACGCGACGGAGGCAACAAATCAAAGTCGATGTCGATGCCGATGCCTCTTAAGACGCCTGTCGAATTGTCCTGCGTCCTTTGCTCTTGCGCCTCCTCCCCCTCCTCCTGCAATATCTCAATCTTAAGTCTGCTGCGGTTGAAGTGTATTTAAAAGTTTGATTAGTTTTTAATGTTTGTAAGGCAAGTTTTTCATGCAAATTTTTTTTTATTTTTAATTTGCCTTATTTGCTATGAAAGCATCTGCGTTTATTTGCATATATATGTATGCATATATGCCTGTAAATTAATGCAAAATATAACTAATCAAAACATATGGCCAGGCCATCAATGGAAACCCATGTCTAGACACATTGTATTAATGAAATATGTAAATTATTTGGCCAACAACATGAGCTTTAATTTGACAGATACATTTGGTTTTTAACTATAAGCTTTAAGGGTTTTTGTTTAACATTTTCCTCTTTTCCCTCAAACCTGCCATTATATTTGTTTTAATCATAACATTCAGGTGGACAAAAATATCGTTCATCTTCCATCTGCCACCTTTCAGCAGTTGAATTAAAATACATACAGGAAAAGAGCCCTTCCTTAGGATGCAGACATAAATTATGAATTATGAATGTCAAGGTGCCTATGTACCTGGAGTCCTGTACTCCTGCTGTTGCTCCTGCTCCTGCTCGTCCCTCGGGTCCAATAATGTTAAGAGGTCCAAGGATCCGTGAGGCGTGCGGCCTTGGGCACAGTTAATAGAAACACTTTCTGTATGCTGAAGTTATAAACATTTATGGCAGCTACTTAAAAATGTCAAGCAAAAAAATTATGATAATGATACGTGACATTTGAAAGCAATAACAATTTAGTTAGCACGCACTTTTTGATTACTCTTCTTTACCGCATTCAGGCGACCGACCCTATACATGCGTAGCATCGTCTTTCTTTCATTATTTATGCCTTTTGGCCTCATAAAAATTGAAAAATTGCTTTAAAAAAAAAAGAAATGCTCACACATGTACATATACCAAAATTAAATGCTTTCAGGGAGGAAGCCACGCACTTTATACGAGTATTTCCTATACATATGAGTATAATAACAATCATCATAAAGAACACGTATATTTGGGCAATAACAGAAAGTTGGATTCAGAGATATATAAAAGAAAGATATAGTCGACTGGGAGATACCCGATAACAAATATCGATAATACCGATTACATCCGATATACTTATAATATTAATAAATATCTTTTTAAGAAAGGAAAAATTATATTCTCCATTATCCCTAGATTTGTAAAGTTGTTATAATATGAATTGAAGCATACTTTAATAATAATACTAACTAATATCGATAATACCCGAAATACTTATAATATTTAAGAAAGAAAAAATTATATTCTCCATTACCTCTAAATTTTAAAAGTTATTATAATATGAATTGAAGAATTTTTTAATAATAATTCCAACTTATATCGATAATATCGATTATTCCGATAATATCGATTATACCGATAATACCCGAAATTCTTATAATATTAAAACTAAATTCTCAATTATCTCTAGATTTTTTTTATAACATTAATTGAAGATAAGTTTAATAATAATACTAACTAATATCGAAAATATCAATGATACCCGATATACTAGTAATATTAATCCATACATCTTTTTAATAAAGGGGAAACCACATTCTACATTATCCCTAGATTTTAAAAGCTGTTATAATATGAATTAAAGCAAACTTTAATAATAATTCCAACTAATATCGATAATACTCGATATACTTAATAATAAATATCAATTTAAGAAAAAGAAAACTACATTCTGCATTATCTCTAGATATTTGTTATAATAAGAATTGAAGATTATTTTAATAATAATACTTATTTGTATTTATTTGTTTTGTATTTTTCTTGTATTTTTATTACAGAAACTATGCAAAAACACCTTAAGAAAGGGTATTCAAATCGAGCTTTTAACGTTTGGGTGAGTTAATTTTTTCACAAATTACCATAGTTATAAAATTAACAGAAAATGCTGGAGAACTGGACTAGAATCCAGGCCCAGATCCTCTGAGAAAAGCAAGCAAATAAAGGCAACAACCAGCAACCAGCAACCAGCAACCAGCCACCAGCGGCAGTGGCAGTGGCAACAACATGAACAGCAAAGCACACATCCTGTGTGTCAACTGAATAATTCGTTGCATGCACAAAAGGCATGCACTCACATCCGGCTTCCTGTCATTCTTTTTGCTTGCCAGAGACAGAATGGGTTGCCTTTTGCCTTTTGCCAGGACGAGATGGGCCGAGAGAGAAAGAGAGAGCGAGTGGCCAAGCCTGCAATTTATGTCTATGTATTTGCTGTTGTTGTTGTTGTCTTTATGGCGTGTTTGGTATTTGTTGCAACTTTTGTTTTGAATTCCTGCGGCCTTGTCACACGGCTCCATGAGCTCGCAGTTAAATTTATGTTTCAACACAGCGCACAGCGCACACAATGAAAAAAGGGGCGGGGCCGAAACAGAGTTGCATGCAACCTGGGAATGGGCCAGTTCATAGGTCGCCTGGGAAGGCGACGCGTCGTACCGCTTTTGTAAAGCAGCGCATAATCCACTGATTGCTCCCAAGGTTCAGCTTTCAACAATGAAGGACACAGCACATATCCACGGAGCACCGGGCTGCAGTGTGGAGAAGAGTGATGATGGGACAGGTGGACTCAGGACTTTAGCTGTCGGGTCAACGGATGTGTTGCACATCGCTGTTGCACAAACTCTCTTTCCAAAAACCGGGTGTATTTGCTACATTGTATATTGATACATTGTATGTATGAAGAAATGCAATTATTAATACTTAAGTATAAAAACTACAAGGCAGTTTCTTATGTTACTTGGTTACATGGTTTTTAATAAGAGTAATTTTCAAACGTGCTTGGAATCATATCTATTCTCTTGCAAGTCCTTCTACATAAGAATTTTTTGTATTTTCGTGAGGGTATCATATTGGTTTACATCTTATATTCATTTCAGTGTATCTGTTATCCTTTACCTTAGACTCTTTCACAGTCAAAATCCCAATCGGGAGTCTTGCCATTCGGTATTAATTTTGCATATGAATAGGACGCTATGGAACACTGCATTTTATCTTTTTACAGACAATTTTTCAAGGATTGCTACTCCTAAAGGCATTTTTCTTGATCTTCTACTCCTTATGTATATTTATTATATTGAAAAATATAAATATACACTAAAAATGCACCCATTGTACAGATCTATCTTATGGCATTTCTTGAGTTGGCCTACAAACTTTATGAAATCTATTTTTTATCAAAATTTTTACCTTATAACCTTATTAATACAAATTTAATAATTATCGATAATTATTAATAATAATTAATCGATCTTTTATCAAAAATTGTTATCTTATAACCTTATTAATACAAATTTAATGATTTATATATTATGATTTGAAAATTTCTGTTAATATTTCTTTCTCTGAGAACAACTATTACATCTCCTCTTATTTTCAACTTAATTCAAGAGTTAGTTAAGACCTATTTAAGGCTCTCTTCCACCCAGTAATTCCAGCACTAAAAGTGCTTATTTCATTTCCAATTACTATTCTCAAAATTATTAGGCAACACCAGAGTAAATCAACTTAGACTGCAATTGTGGCACAAAAAAAAGGAATATTTTTGATATATGCTGCGTGCGCAGCAGTAAAACAAGTATTTTTCGTACAAGGACGACTCACCTGGAAAAAGGGGGTGAAAAGTCGGAAATTGTTGTTGCACTGCACACACTGCATTTAAGTAAAATGAATTGCTTGCCATTTATTTTGGTTGCTTATCATATAAATTGCACTCGCTTGCCTGCAAGTCATTATTTGGCACATTTGCGCTCAATGACTGCACATTGTTTGTAGTCCTCCGCATTTCCCCCCCAATCCAGCAGCACAGTGTTAAATAGGAGTGACGAACCGGAAGCTTCCAGATACAACAACTGCTGACCCAGTGGAGTCCAGAGCTGGTCTTATGCACTTGACTTCATCTTCGACCTCCTTACGAAGCACTCGGCATTCGGAGCCAAGGTTCGAGCATGCCACCAGAAGGTGCCTCTTGAATGTGGCAGGTGTGTTATCTATAATACACCTGCAATTGCACATCGCCTACTCAAATAAATTGCAAGATATTTTTGCTGTTTAAAGCAGCTTAATACCCATTGAAGGAAATAGATTTTTAGGAAGAATCAGAAGGCATTTTTATTTGGTATAAAGTTGATATTCACATTTATAATTAATAATTTATATTAATTAAAATAAATCTGTAGAACGAATAAGTTTTTAATCTGCATTTTACTTGGCTTACACCAAATATCAAAAGCAAAGTACAAAGTATTTAGCTTAAGGCGATAAGCATTGAATTTTGTCTTAAAATTGGAGTAAATTATATAACTTATATGTATGTTATCAGTGGCTTACATACAATACTTAGCTTAATCAATGGTAAAAGTACTTCAATGGAATTTAAACGGATACATATGTAAATAATTATTACGAATTACAAACGCTCATTAAAATCCACAATCCTAAAATTATATCCCTACAAGAAACCCACATATTCTCTATACAAAATATCCCCATCCCAATAATCTACAGCCTTTACCACACTAATACTGCCACTAACGGATATGGAGGCGTGGCGCTCCTAATCCACAACTCCATACAACAACAAAACGTCACGATTAATGCTTCCGACTTCGATACAATAGCAGTAACAGTCCACTCCAAGATCAAATTCACAATAGTCTCCTCGTACATACCTCCCAATAAAACCTTTAACATCCATAACCTTAGAAACATGTACGAAACAATTCAACCTCCCTTACTTATAACTGGAGATTTCAACAGCTGGCATAGAAGCTGGGGCTCACTAGCCAACAACACTAGAGGCAACATATTTAAATACATTAACCAGTCTTCACTCATAACTCTCAATAATGGCTCACCAACTCACTTTTCCACACATCATACTCTCACCCACATAGACCTTTCCCTCGCATCCCCCCCCCTCTCTATCAACTCTAAATGGCATACAGATAACTTCCTAGCTGGAAGTGATCACTACCCCATACATATCGACAATTTTGATGAACCCAACACCGTCTCTATTGAAAGACCAAGATTTAACCTTAAAAAAGCAAATTGGCCACTGTTTCAGAAAATTTCCGAAAAACTATCCATTAAAAGATCTCCTAGCTTAAACGTCAATAAAGAAACAGCTAACATAACGAAAATAATTATACAAGCAGCTAACGAAACCATCCCCCAAACACAGACATTTAAGACACAGAAATCTGTCCCATGGTGGGACCAAAACCTTCAAAAACTTAAGAATGAAAAAAACTTATGTTAGCAGAATCTTAAAAGAAACATTAACATGACAACTATACTTGCCTACAAAAAAGCAAACGCCAGATTTAAACGGGAAATTAAGATTAGGAAACGGAAATCTGTTCAAAACTTAACTGCCGAAATAAATCCAAAATCGTCTATCTCCAAAATATAGTCAAACATAAATCGATTTTGCGGCTTGAAAACTCGACACAATATCCATTGCCTCACAGACCCTAATAACCCAACACAAAACATTCTCGACAAAAATGAAATCTCTAACATTCTTACTGACCACTGGTCGAATTCAGCGCTAGACAGTACTTTCCACCCAACCTTCATACAACAAAAAAATAACCTTAACCCCAACATATCCCACACCCCATCCCAAATAGCACATAGTATCGAAAAGGACATTACCATGATCGAAATGTTAGCCTCCATCAACCAATTAAAAGGAAAAACCCCTGGCCGAGATCGTATTAGCTACCCAAAGATAAAAAACCTACCCACAAGCCTAATGCTAAGACTCCTCAATCTTTTTAACAATATTATTAACTCAAAAATACCTCACCAATTTAAAGTCAGCACAGTCATACCCATACCCAAACCAAATACGGACATGACTTCTTCCAACTCTTACCGCCCAATCTCCCTCAACCCTTGCATAGCAAAAGTTTTAGATAAAATCATTTCTAAACGGCTGTGGTGGCTTGCTACAAACGGCAAACTGTTAGACAGCCGTCAATTTGGATTCAAAAAGGGAAAATCAGTATCTGATTCAAACAAAAACCACGTCTCCATTATCTCATTAGACTTCACCAAAGCATTCGACAGGATAGGCATCCACACCATCATCGACGAGCTCAAAGTTTGGAAAGTAGGACCAATGATGGCGAAATACGTATTTAACTTCCTTACCAAAAGAAAAATTACAGTCCTTTCCAATAAAGCCTATTCATATTCCCGACCATTAGATAATGGAATACCACAAGGCTCACCCTTGTCGGTTATCCTTTTTGTCATAGCCTACAATAAACCCAACCAAATAATAAGCGGACAAAACAACTGTCAATTCACGGCTTACGCAGACGATTACACCATTATTTACAAATTAAACAAAAAAACTAATAACCTTAACATAAATCCACTCTTTAGAGAAATACAAAGATGGTGTGAATACTCAGGAGCCTCTTTATCAGAAACCAAATGTAAACACTCACATGTATGCAGGAAAAGGAACTGTAACTTTTCGATTCAAACACACAATATTCCATTGCAAAACGTAGAAGTACTAAAACTGCTAGGAATAACAATAAATAGTAAATACAAATGGAACAACCACATTGAAAACTTATCATTGCAACTAACAAAAAGGCTTAACGTAATCAAGTGTCTATCCAACAACAGGTTCAAAACCAACACTACCACAATCCTTTACGTGGTAAAAACAATCCTAATGACCAAAATTGACTATGGAATTCACCTATACGGAAAAGCCCCAAAGTCCATCCTAAACAAAATAAAAACTTTCTACCACTCAGCCATCCGACTTGCGTTCTCTGCTCACCGTACAACACCAATAAATAATCTCTTAATAGAAGCAAATATAACTCCCCTTGAGTTTAGAGAGATTCATGCTACCCAAAAAAACTTCAAAATTATCTTAAACTCAAAACACTCACCCATCGAACAAATATATAAACATATTATTAATGCTAAAAAAGTGCCAAAGATAGCCTCCACCCTTTACAACACTATTCATCTATGTAACAAACTAAATATTCCACTCTCCCCAATAACGAGCAAAAAAGAAAAAACACCCAACTGGCTAAATAAGCAGCCAATGACCAACACCTCCTTAAGTTCAATCAGCAAAACCAACACACCCCCAGTTGCCTATCAACAAAAATTTAAGGAAATTCTTAACTCAATGGAAAACCATACATTTCTGTACACCGATGGCTCCAAGTCACCAATAGGCGTATCATACAGTGTCACAACTGATACCGAAATAATCCTTTCCAAACTTCTCCCCGAATTTTCTTCCATTTTTACTGCGGAAATTGCGGCAATCCTCGCCGCATGCTTATATGCTAGCCGACATAGAGGAAAATACGTTATATGCACCGACTCCCTATCCTCACTAAAAGCAATTAATAACACCAACAACCAAAACTATTACACAAACTCAATTCGAAACATAGTAGGAAAATACAAAACGGACAAACTGACATTGCTTTGGATCCCCGGACACAGCGGGATAAAAGGAAATGAAAATGCAGACAAAGCAGCTAAAAACGCACACAATTTCCCTCTAATCACTGAACGCAACTATAACCCATCAGATATAAATGAATACATCAAACAAAACTCACAAATACTAAACAAAAGGACATTGAGAAAAACATCACCATACTACAAATTAATTAGCCACATAAGACCTTCTCCTGAAATAATCAATAATACCTTACGAACAGACTTTCAGAAATTTAGCAGAATCAGACTCGGACACACCAAGTTAACCCACAACCATATCCTCAATAAATCCCCCCCTCCACTCTGTCCCAATTGTAACACAACCCTTACAATTCCCCACATCCTAATAGATTGCCCTCTCTACAGCAGCCAAAGAAACAAACACCTCGAATCAACTTTAGAGGAAATCACATCCTACAAAAACTTAAACAAAACAATAGACTTTCTCAAAGACACAAAGCTTTACCATTTAATTTAATTTATAATGTAACACCTAAGTAGTATTATCTTAAACCAAACGCCTGTACATAAGCAATATCTAAGTAATATTATAAAAAAAAAAAAAAAACAAACCCCTGTACATAAGCTTCCATCCCAATAACTAAAACTATACCGTGTACATATACAAAAATACTAAATCGAACTAGCTTAAGGCCTTAGTTGCTATAGCTTCTATTTATAAGTTAAGCGCGAATTTGTAATTTTCGTTTAACTGTTAATAATAATAATAATAAAATAATAATTATTAAAAAAAATACTACAAAGAAAAATAATATAAATTTGGTATTCAAAGCCTCAACTTGTATATTAAGTATAAAAAATGTCATATAAAAATATTCATATATAAATTCTAAATTATTTTTAAAACACATATAGATTTTCCTGGCTTTAACATATCAAAAGGATTATATCCACTAACATAATTCTAGGAATTATATCAATTTTATCATATCAAACGGATAATTCATTAAAAAATGCCAATCAATTATAATAAATATAAATATCTCTTTTATTAATGTATATACCTTTTAGCCAAATAAATAATTAAAAATGAAAAAAAATAATTAATCATAACAAAGAACTAAAAAAATATTAAATAACCAATCTGTAAAGTAACATAATTATTTACATTTAATGTATTTTAATGCAGACTTGACAACTAAACATAAAAATATTATTTTCTCTGTACATTTATATTTTCTAAACTTAAACAAGTGTTGAAACAATCGATTTTTCATTAGAAAACTTGCTATATAAACAAGCACACGCTTCGACGAGATTCAAAACAAATCCACATTCGACAATGGACATCAAGAGCTGTGTACGTTTTTTTTTAATACTTATTAAAAGTGTTTTTGATCTGATCTATTGACTCCTCCAATTGTGATTACCTTACCCAGCTTCTGTTCCTATCGCTACTATTTGCCGGGGCTGCGGCACGTCCGGCGCCAGCCACGCCCACTACCTTGCCGCCCTGCACGCCTTGGTGCGCCGGACAGCCCCCACCACCACCAGGAGCCGTCAACTAGAGCACCACTATACCATTTTGCTAATTCACAATCACTGAAAAATAAATAAAACACTTAAAAAAAAATTAGAATTTGTAGATTTCTTTAATTTTCACAAATTTATTTTTATTTATTTAATCTTTTTTATTAACGTACTAACAAATCTGACAATAAAACCTTGATTTGCTGGTATGTTTGGATTAATTAGTTAATTCACTTATTACTTGGATTAATTAATTAATTTTCCTAATATTTAAAAAGAGGTGGCGGATTGGCAATAAAGCTGAAAGTTTAAATAAAACCTCAAAATAATTATTTGTAAATCCATTTTTACCTTTAGCTTATTAATTTTTCAAAAATTTGCTAAATATACCAAAGAATAAATACAATTATTATTTATAAATTACTTTGTTTTTAGCAACGAACACTCAATATGCATTTGAAATTATAATTTACGATATTGCAATAACAATTATTAATTGTTTTAAAAACAACATTTTTGTTAAGAACAGATCTGCAAAAATATACATATATTTGTTTTCCATTTTTTGTTTACAAGATGCTATTGGGAATCCCATATACTAGAAATAAAGAATACTTTCATATATATGCGTATAACCTGATAGGTGTGACCTTTCTTAACCCATACCCTTTCCAGTTAAGCTTCTAATCTCTTATCTGTGTAGCTCGCGGAGGCAGCCACACTTTTACCTATATAAATATAAAAATAAACATAAAACAACAGCTATTTAAGAGGAAATTTCTAATCAGTTTGACTAAAATCTTTAAATGTAACTTGTAAAAGTTAAATAACACTTTATTACAACGCAGTTTAAAAGTTGCTTGTTAATTAATGTTATTAATAGGATGACAATTTAATTAAAAGCTAAAAGCCATCATTATTTCCGTCCAAAGGAATATGGCTGGGGATACGAACGAGTCCTGAGATCAATGATTTCATATTTGTTCGGAAAATTGTTTGTATCTTCCGTTCCTCCTGAATTTTTGACTGGATATTGCCCAGGTCTTGGATTACTCCAGCTTCCAGGATTTTGTCCAGGTCTTGGGTTGTTCCAGCTTCCAGGATATTGTCCAGGTCCGGGACTATTCCAGCTTCCAGGATATTGTCCAGGTCTGGGATTATTCCAGCTTCCAGGATATTGTCCAGGTCTGGGGTTGTTCCAGCTTCCAGTATATTGTCCAGGTCTGGGGTTGTTCCAGCTTCCAGGATATTGCCCAGGTCCGGGACTATTCCAGTTTCCTGGTTGTTCCTGTCCACCGAACACCCCTTCTTCGAACGATCCCCCACCGCTTCCCTCGTAGAGTTCAGTCTGTCGGCTTCCGCCACAAATTGACGCAACACCCAAAAGTGTTATACAAATCTCCTGTTGGAAGAAAATTTAAATGGATAATTTCGCCAATTAAAAATATATTCCTGCTGTTTTCACTTACGAGTAAATACATTTTCACACTGCAAATGCTCATATTTTCCCACAAATCTCCCGTATTTATACGAGTTATTTAAGAAAAAGTAAAATAAATAATTAATGAGATAATAAAATTCTTGGAAACCAATAAATTGTACACAACCGCTACGTTTGCAAGTCAGATTGTACAGATAGGGGTCGGAAAATACACTTTAAAAATATTTTAAAGTCAAATTATTATTTTTTTTGCTTAATAAATAGGTTTTGTTTAGTTTACATTACATTTTAATTTTTTTACTGAGGAACACAAATGTGCCTCGAGGGTATCAGAAACTCTAGATCGAAACTATTATTTCTTATATTTAAAGGATTTAATATTCGAAAAGTGAATTATTAAGAACTTACTTCCAACTCCTGTAAATTAACTTGGAGTAATTAAACAAATTGCTATAAAAAAGGCGGAAATAAATAAATAATTAAAGAAAACGATCAAAGCGATTTCGACTAAAGTTTTTTTTTTATTTTTCAGAATCATATCAGGTTATCCTTTTTAGTAGCGTCCACCGTGTCCGCCTTGGTTTCCATGGCCACCCTGTCCGAATCCTTGCTGGCCATGTCCACCCTGTCCGAATCCTTGCTGACCGTGTCCACCCTGTCCAAATCCTTGCTGGCCATGTCCCTGCTGGCCATGTCCACCTCCGAATCCTTGCTGACCGTGTCCACCCTGGCCATGTCCCTGCTGGCCATGTCCACCACCGAATCCTTGCTGGCCATGACCCTGCTGGCCATGTCCTTGATTGCCATATCCTGCAGCCAGCACAACAGCGATCAGGGCGAAGAAAACAATCTAAAATATGAATAAACATAAATGGGTTAGCAATATCCTTTGAAAATGAACTCAAGAAGACCTCAAGAGACTTACGAAGAATTTCATTTTGCTTGGTTTGTGAATTGTTTGCTATTCAGAAAACGTTCTAACTAATTGTCCAGCGGCAAAGCCTTTATATACCCAGTGATCGGTGATGTTTGCTCTGAAAAAGAAAAACAACGCAATCAAATCCGTATTTCGAAATTTGTTTTTAATGATTATTACTTACTTGCCGCACTTTGATTAATTTTCTGTGATGAGACTGCACAACGCCGACAAGAGTGAAATCTTTTCAGAGGCTAAGACCTATAAACTTGAACTTTACTTTTATTAATTTGTTTTGTTCAATTTGGAACTGATTAGACTATGTCCCATCTATTTCTGATATTATTTGCAATAGCATAGAATTGGGCAAAGTTGAATTTTAGGAAAGATTTTTATTTTGTTCATTTTTAAGTCTTCTTTTTGGCTTGTTATCAAAAATACTTGTTTTCCGGGAGATTGATTCAATATAAACTTGATTTGTTGTTACAAAGAGGGCAAAAATAAAAAATATTTCAATATTTCATATTATTTATAAATATACATATATTCATATTTTGTTAAGAAAAAGTCTATTTTTAATTCTGCGCCTGAATGTATTTGTGTTTTAAAGACACTTTACACATTGTTCTCAATTTACTCTCTGATATATTTACCGA
Organism: Drosophila serrata; assembly: GCF_035046125.1. Classification (NCBI taxonomy): domain Eukaryota; kingdom Metazoa; phylum Arthropoda; class Insecta; order Diptera; family Drosophilidae; genus Drosophila; species Drosophila serrata. Next base: position 84,823 of record NW_028257129.1, on the reverse strand, counting down.
AATGCCGAGAGCAAGACTCATTTAATATAGTTTTTAAAAATATAGTAAATAAATAAGTAGTAATTAAACAAATACTGAAAACAAATCCTATGACATTCTAAATTTTATTGGGCAAAAATAGCTTTATTTAGATCAAACTCTTAGTCAAGGCATCTGGAAAGAAAACTTAAAACCAACTAAGACGGATGAGGGTTAATTAAGATATTTTTATAGTGGAAAAAAGATACCCTTTACTTTCACTTAATAAGGTAATTTTTGATTTTCGACCAAAATTATGCAAACTAGTAATGCTAACACCGTACTAAAACGACTCCAGTTATCCTTTTGTAAAATTAATATTTGTAACATAGTCAGATATGTATAGTATTATCAACATCCAACCAAAAAAAACTCGTTTTCATTTACCCTTTTTTTGAGTACACTGTACAAAAATTTAAAAATATTAAGCAGCGTCACCATTAAAAAGGAACTATTTTGTGAACTTCTTCAAAAATCAAAATAAGGTTATTAATTATTTGATATATTATAAAGTAAACAAAAGAAATGATTAAAAATTTAATAATTTTTTCATTTCTAAAGGGAATTATATGTTTGTCTTTAAGTGTTAAAATAATTTAACGCAAAAATTTTTTTCATATGAATTAAATAAAACAGAAATCAAATACAATGAAAACAAAATATAAAAATATAAAACAGTGGAAACTAGGTTTTTGATTTGTTAATAATAATTATTATTTCTCAACGAATTCCATCCATTTAAATTATTTTGTTGTGATGAGAATGCAAAAGAATTAAACATGGCAAAATATTGACAAAACTAAAAATAGTTTGTTGATAAAGACCTACAACCTAAGCTTTTCTGTTTTTATAAATATGATTTTGTTTAACCCAAAGCTATACCTAAAGCTTAGCTTTTACAAATTATATTCGTATGGTATAATGTGGGGCATTGTATTAAAAATATTTTCCTTGGATTATAACATTGATGTAGACTACTTTTTGGCTACTTTGTACAGTACCTACAATAAGTCTGTGGTGAACTTTAAACCTATTATGGAATTATATTACAAATGAAACAATAAGTATAAGAATATAAGTTCCGTAAATACTATCGCAGAACTAAGATTAAATAATATTATATATAACGTACATATATATTTTTTTCAATTCTATATTAAATAAAGCACGATGCCTATGCATGCTAGTAAAACATATTTCTTATTCAGATTAAAGCATAAGAGATAGGAACTAGAACAACCTTTTAAATGCTGAAATGAGTCAGATTGAAGGGTTGTCCAACTTCGGCGAGGTCTTCTAATCAGTGGCAGACAGTCGTCAGACTTGTGGAAATTTTTATATATTATTAATATTTTTTTCTACAAAAATGTTGTACTCAATTGCTTGTGTGCGACCTTTTTTAAACCTTGGGCTATTGACGAAACAATGCGATTGCTAGAGAGTATAAAAGAGCCCAGCTTCCAAAAGGTGACATTAGTACCACAAATATCAGTCTTAATATAAGCACCATGAAATTTGTAGTGAGTAATTAAGAGTAGTATTCCTTGGAGGATCACAGGACTTATGTGTTAATTATTTTTCAAAGATTGTATTCCTGGCGATCTTTGCCCTGGCTGCCGCGTCTCCTCAATGGGGATTCGGAGGCGGATTTGGTGGTGAAGGACAACAACAGCAACAGCAGCAGCAGCAGGATGGAGGATTCGGCGGCGGATTTGGAGGTGGATTCGGTGGTGAACAGCAGCAACAGCAGCAGCAACAAGGGGGATTCGATGGATTTGGACAACAGGAACAGCAACAGCAGCAGGAGGGAGGATTTGGTGGATTCGGTGGATTCGGAGACCAGCAACAGCAGCAGCAGCAGCAGCAAGGAGGATTCGGATGGTAAAGGACTCCAGACTCATAAATTTGGAAAAAGGAATTTTTAAAATAAAACAAATGCAAGAAATATTAAATTGAAATATTATATATTTCTATTTTATTAATGATTGAATTTGAAGCCAAGTTTGAAATGACTTCCCAAACTAATTATTTCTAAGGAATCATCTATTGTTTCTTGAATTCAACAAATTTTCCACCGCTTTTTTATTGAATAGATAAGGCATAAAAGTAAATAGGTAGATACATAATTTATTTAACCAATTAAAAATATAATTTCCACATAAATTTTGCCGTTTTCGCATTTAAAATGGACCAAACACAAACAATATATATGTCTGGTCCCGAAAAAAAATGGAAAAACGAAAATATAAATTGCACTTTTCTGCCAATTCCCGATCAAAGCCTTTTAGTCTATGGCCTCTTCCTCCTCTGTACCCGCCTTAGCTCTCTCCAACCAGGTTGTCTGATCCCGTAGAGCATCCAATTCGAGTTCACCCTCGGTGGAGCTTAAAAGCCTCTTCCCCTCCCACTGGGAGATCTGCCTCAGCCTGGTCCATGGCAAGGACATTAAGGACATGACCGTGGACAGTCCCTGTTGATGTTTTGGCTTCCGTTCCTTCTCAGGTCGCTTTTTCTCTGGCAACTGCAGCTCCTCGACACTCAGCATGGATAGCAGGAGATGCTCTGTGAAGAGTGCATGACGATGCCTCTGAATAACAGACTTTTCCGTATCCCGAGAGAGGCTTTCCTGCTCCGCGATCCATTTCTTAAGAAGAAATCCCTCGGAAGGCTGACATGCTGAAGGGTCCTCGCTGGAGCCGAAGATCTCTTCATTCTCCTCGCGATCCTGGGACTCCGAGGGCAGGGCATCAATGTCATCGATGGCCAAAATGGCAGCACTCTCCCTCGATAATGGCTGCTGCTGCTGACGGCGTCGCCGGATGCGCTGCAAACTTCTGGTCAATATCCGGCGCAATGGCGGCGTATCCGGTTCCAGCTGATTGGCCTGATCGATGTGGTTGAGCAGCAGGTGTCGTGACAGGTTGCGGATCGCCAGCAGTTCCACGGCCGGCAGACTGGCGCACATTGGACAGGCCACATAGCCCTCGGAGAGGCGATGCTGGTCATACACATGCTTGATCAGCTGCTTGGCCGTGCACCCGAAGAGGCCGCAATAGGGACAGGTGTAGCAATTGGACAGGTGCACCAGCTCGAGCATTTCGCTGCCGATCAGCAGCTCCTGCTCCTGGCCAGGCTCCGGTATAAGCTGCATGGGATGATCGATGCTGTGCGCCTGCGTCTCTATACGCTGGTCATAGCAATCGCCGCAAAGGTCATAGTTCGTACAGCGCATGCAGCGGAAGCGTCGTCCTCGGAACTCCAGCCTCTGGCAGCCGTCGCAGCATATGTTCTGGTGTCCCATAGAGACCTCCATCACGGTTCCTCTCACTGATCCTCCGTTAAAATCGCCAACTCCGCATGCGCTTAAGTACAGGTCAAAAGTTCAGGCAAAAAAGTTTGGAATTTCTACAACATCGAATCGAAACAAATGACAGAAGTTTTAATTTCGGATTGAAGTTGATTTTGGGTTTTATTTATGGTTTTAATTGAGTCAATTTGGGTTTATTTTATACTTAGAGGTTTTCTTTCGATTGGAGTAATTCCATTGCAGATGGAAAGATCACTTAAGATTTCTGACAATACTTTATAAATCTTCAAATTTATCAATTTCTCGATTAAAATTACTGATTACGATAATGATTTTAATATCAAAGATCTTTAATTATGAGCTTTAATTAATGATTGTGTATTTCTATGAAAAATTCTTTAGAATAAACTTGAAGATGTAGAATTGTTTGCAATCTAACCAAAATAATTAATGAAACATTTTATTTATTTATTACAGAATATGTTTAGAAATTTATTTTAAAAATTGTTCAGATTTTTTGTTAGGTAATATATATAGCATTTATATGTTTATGTTCTTATATTTATACCAATATTTGTTAGTTAGTTACCAATTACTTAGATACTTTATAGACAGCAATGGGTTAACGTCCGAGCCATTTTACTCGGGGATCCAGCCAGACTATTCTTTCTCTTTGTGGCAACCATAGCTCCATAGCTCGCCAGGCGGCAATTGTAATAGAAGTCTTCCGGCTTCATGCACCTCCATCCTAACCAAACCCATCCTTTTTTCCCCGGACCCATTCCCACAGATACCGGAGAAGAGCTCCTGCCTCTGCCCTGGTGTTGGTAATTATTTTATGGAGTGTGGCGGATGGGGCACAATCTCTTCGCCTCGGTGTGTGTGTGTGTGTGTGTGTGTGTGTGTGTGTGTGGTGGGCAACTTATGTTTACCAAGTGCGAAAGTGGAAACGTGCTGCAAACATGGAGTCCTGGGCAAAGCACTATGCCACCCAGTCCTTATGTTGCCACACAGAGGGGAAAAAAATTGAGATTCATTTCAAGAAAAGATCATTTTCTAAAATAGATTCCATTGCATCAAAGTAATCTTGCTAGAAAGTACAAAGTAATAATCAAAAGTCGATCGTATGCAAGTTACTTATGAGACTGGAGTTACAGGACTTTATGTCCCAAAGTTATATAGTGTTATAAGCAGGATTTCTTAAGGATTCCCGGATAATTCCTCGGGTAATCCGAATTCAGGTTTTCTAACGCTTACTGTATGGAAATTCATGGATGGGCTGTATGAAAATTCCTTATTGATTCAGGCTGGAGGCCTCTCCAATCACACCATTCAGATCTGAATCTGATCTGATATACCAGAGAATACATTTTGTAAAAGGTTCTTCCTGTTACTACTAGTATTTTAATATCAATCATGACCGAAATGGTTTAATTTGATTTTAAGACATAAAAAGGGTAGAAAAAGTACTGAAAGTTAGTGTAATCGTTGAGTTTTCTAAAGGATTTCATTTTAAATAGTTAATATTCTTAATAAATTTTCAAAAACTTAAATACTCACAACAAAAAACTTATTTGTGTTCATTGAACTGATTATTGTAAGTTTACAATAAAGCATAAAGTAAGATCATTTATCAGAGAATACATTTTAATAAAGGTACTACCTGATACTACAAGTATTTGAATATTAAACATGGCCGAAATAGTTAAATATTGTTTTAAGACATAAAAAAAGTAGAAAGAGTGACGAAAGTTAATGTTATCTTTGGGTTTTTGAAGGATTTTATTTGGAATAGTTAATTTTGTAAAAAACATTTTCAAAATCTTAAATACTTACAACAAAAAACTTATTTGTTTTCATTGAACTAATTATTGTAAGTTTACACTAAAGGGTTAAGTTGATAAAAGTACTACCTAATACTCCTGATATTTGCTCTCAGTGTATCAGTTTCAATGGCATTTTCACTTCACTCCCCCATTCCCCCATTGCATGTTTTACGCTTTATAATAGGATTTGAATACAATGGCATTGTAATGAAATGTGCAGAAAACGATGGTCTGGAGACGGTGTGTGCATGTGTATGTGTAGCCAGTGGAGTCCTGCGGTTGCCTTCGGACTCCTAGAAGGTTTTTGCGATTGCAATTGCTATCCCGATTTCCCCGGCACTGTCCGCTTTCCGCTTTCCCGTACCGCCTTCCGCTTTTCGCCTTCCGCTGCCAATGTACAAGTCGAGCAGCTGTTCCGCTTTTCCTGTCTGCTGCGTGTAATTTGAGTTGGTAATTAAAAGTAAAGCAAAAGGCAAACTGTAGCAATGGCCGCACATTAAGTTACCATTTTACACGTATGTCCGTAGACTCGTCCTTAGCTAGTATACCCTTTAAGGATAGAGTTTTAGTTTCGGTTTTATCTGGTCTTCAAAGTCGATTAAGTGAAACCAAAGAAATTAATTGGAAAATTATAATTTGCTTGAGAAATGTTTTGTTTCTAAAATGCATAATTTGCAGTGCTCTTTTATAATGCTAAATTATTTACTTACATTGTAAAAATCGTATAAGAATTAAAGCAACGAAATACCATTGTTTTTAATAGTTTCTTTTTGAACTTATACCTGACTTACTTTTAAAATTTTCCCCATGAATCTTAACTCTATACCAATTATCTTTTGAAACTCGTTTAAAGAACCGGACATTTTTATAAAAAATATATATATTTCCACCCTAGTGCTGGAACCATCAATCAACGCCTGTCGACCTTTGTTGATTAGTTTATCAATTAAATTTAATTGCAATTTTATTTTCATTAGGCTTTCAAAGCATGCTAGCGGACCCATTTCAATTGCGCTAATTAATGGCAGGCATGTCTCCAGGACTCTCCTTCAGAAATCTTGCAGCCACAACCGATTGGGTAAATCAAGGCGTGATGAAAATTACAGGCATGGTCCCTCATTATTAAGTTGGGTTGGGGGAAAAAAACGAGGGCTGAATTCCTTTAATTGCGCAGACCTTCCTCCCCTTTTCCGGAAGCTGTCAATGGAAGTGTCGGTCTCAGGCGCCTTTTATTTATGTTAATTCTTAAGCCGTGCCTTGCTCAATTCTCTCTCGTTTTTTTTTTCGCATCGATATGCTCAATTGCTTTTGTAATCAATCAAAGTCAAAAGCGCAAAATGTTGCTTACATATCCGTATTGGAGGACGACAAGAAACCAGGTCCGGAATCCGGATGCTCGGATGGCGTTGGCGGAAAGTGCAGCCAACCTCTGGGCGGGAAACTGGATTGTCATATGTGTTCGCGGGGGAGGCTCTGCTCCTGGGGTTCTCTAGCTCAGGGCTCTATACTCAATACTATGCTCTATGCTCCATGCTCTTTGCTCGGTAGTTTGTGTTTGGTGTTTGACGTGACACTTGAGCGACACTTGAAGCCCGATAATTGATATTGTGCAGGATGAGGAGGGTGGGTCGTGGTCGTGGTGGTGATGGTGATGGTGGTGGCCTCCGGATGTGCATGTGGATGGTGTGGGCGCGGCCAAGTGCCGGTGTGTGGCAGCCACGGATTCTTGTAATTGTCGCTGACACATTTTCGTGGTTTATTTGCGGGTTAGAATCATTGATAAATCTAAAGGAATATCAATCTTAGTCAAGATAGTTGAATATTATCTTAAGGCATATTAATAGGGAAGAAAAAGTAAGGAAAGTCAGTGAAATCTTTGAGTTTCTTGAGGGATTTTATTTAAAATAGTTAATATTCTGTATAATTATTTAAAAACTTAAATACTCTCAGCAAAAATCAAATTACTTTTCTTTAAATTGATTATTTAACACGGATTCAAATCGATGTCAGTGTAATGATTGAGTTTTTAGTTGATTTGGATTAAAAAGTCTAATATTTTGAATAATTATTTAAGAGACCCACAGCAATAAAACAAATTTTTTTTCTTAAACTGATTATTTAACAGTGATTTAAATTAATATCAACACTTTAACATAATTATTTTAACTATCAAAGAGAATGTTCAAAAATGCTTAATGTATTTCAAGTTAAATCTTAATGAGCTTAGACTTCTGACTTAAATTTAAATATTTATTAGTATAGTAATAAAGTAGTAATCATTTGAAAGCAAAATTAATAAAAGTTATTTAAAAAACACATCCCATAAGATGTTTAAAATACAACCTATTTTAATAGTAATCTTAGTAACCCAACCTAATTGAAATTCTAGCAAAATTTAAATACTTTCTTGGCGGTTTAAAGCCCTCAACTAAGACTATCTTCCCTTTAAAATAGTTTAATGCATTTGTCAAATGAGTAAACGTCCCTTAACTATGCAATTAAAGTTGTTAGAGTTTGTCTCTGAAGTCTGGTCAGTGTGTCAACTGTCGTCTACTTAGTGCCAACTTCAGGAACTCCGTTAGCCATGTCTCCACGGATGTCAGCAGATAATTGTTAACCCTCCGGTCGCACCGCAAATCAAGTGCAGCAATTACAACTGGACTGCAATTCATTTGCGGCATGGATCATTAAAGGGTGTTGGGTTGGGTTGGTTTTGGGGCCGAGAACTTTGGACCGGAGACAAACCGCACGCAAAGTTGCCAACGTGGCCGAAACAGATGTCACCGCCGGAACCAAACCAGTCCAAAACAAACCCATTCACACCCTCACCCAGCACCACCCTTAACTCTTTCTGGAGCCACCGAAAAAGCGTCAGTTGAAAGTTTTTCGGGAGTATAAAGAGTTTTCAGGAAAGTGATGGATGAATGGATGGAGTGGATGAGTCAAAATGGTAATGGTTTCACGCTGCTTTCAGTTCCATTAAGCATTCGATCCAATCCGGAGATGATTATAAAGACCGCCTGATGATGATGAAGAGCCAAAGAGCTTTGAACTTGTGAACTCTGTCTCTGCCTGTAAGAGTATAATGATGTGCGTCACAACTATTTCGCATTTGGAATATTTAATGTACAAAATTCCGAGACCATTATCTGTCATTAGTGTCAGAAATTATGGCACATCCAGCGAAATCCTTTTAATGCCAAGCCTCCTCACCTTTGCCAGTCCCTCAAAAGTCGATTCAGTTAATAATGTCAGCAGAAAGCAGAGTTGACATCTATTAGACGACTGCGAGACACTTTTTAGCCTACCCGCCAAGCTGCTTCGCATTAATATTAATTTATCCCCTTCCACAAATACACTAGCCAACACATTCCACAAGCCAAAGTGTCTGTCATCCTGAAAGGCCTTTGAATGATTAAAAAATATTATTATTTTAGTACATTTCACTCGTTGGATTGCATCAAAGAAGCGGTCTTGTTTCTTGTAGGTTAGTGTTGCTTATCAAAATTGTATAATTTACTGTAATTATATATCCCTAACGGGGTCTATGACATTTTAATTAAGTCGAACCAAAACCCAAGGACAAAGTGAGCCACAAAAAAATAATAGCAAGCGAAACAAAAAAAAATAAACGCCCCGGTCGAATACCTCTTGAAATTATTATCATCACACCCACGAAAGCAAACAGGACTAAAAAAAAAACAACAGCGAGTAAAGAAAGCAAAAGTTTGGCGACAATCCCGAAGCACTTTTATGGCACGGCTTTTCCCTGCGAGTGAAAATGAAGATACGAGAAAGTTCTCGTTCCAAAGATACGGCTTCAGTGCACAGTGGAGGAGATCTAGAGGTGACACAAATCAGAAAACTATTAAAAAATAGGTTAGTTATTTAGGATTTTTGAAGGTTCCTTTATGCTTTTGATTTAGGTTCTGATTAGCTGCGATCTTATAGATTTAAAAATTATATTCTGGATTAATTAGTTGGATAATTCTATGCATTAAATTGAAGCTTAAAAATTTATTTAATTAAATGTTTTTTTTTTATGGATATGTCACTATATTTATATTTATACAGAATGTGTCATTAAACATTGAGCATTTACTTTTAAGAATGAAAAATTTAAGTTTAGATTGTCGGACTTTTTAGATGGTCTTATTTTGATTTGTATAAGACATTTAAAGGTAAATTCTCAATAATTATTGAATATAGAATAAGTAACCTGTTATAAAACTCATAATATAAGTTATTTTTAATTATACTTACGTTTACGTAATGTAAGTTATTTTCTATTAAAATTGCGTATACGTAATATTAACCAAAAAGCAGGCGTAAAATAGGGATTTAAGTTTTCAATACTTTGGGTGTCCCAAATTCAAGTAAATCTTTGTAAATTTCAATATTTAACCTATTACTTCTTTATAAAAATAATAAATTAATTAAATAAGAATATAATTCGAAATATTGCTAAAACTAAGTAAGATAAAGTAGAAGCTTTTTTAATTTTTTTCAAAATGATTCAATAATTTACACATATTTCTATACCGATTTAAGTAAAGAAAAATGCTGGGTTCTATTACATTTTAGACTTTCAAAACGACCTCAAGGCACATGTGTCTTGAAAACTGTGATTTTTTTCCTCTCGTTGATCTTCCTTTGGACTGCCATCCCTAGCCAGGATATGGTGGGTGAGTGGGTGAGTGTGTGGTGTGTGCGTGCTGTCCTGCTTAAAGTATGATTGCAAGTGTGAAAATATATATGCTAAACGTGCCACCGCCACCCCCCTTGGCCGTTGTGCTTCATGCGTTTTTGTTTTATGACGCGGCGACGTGCTCGGAAAATGAAAAGCACTTGACGCGCCAAAGTGCTGAACTTGGCGGTCCTCCTCCAGAGCTCCTCCGTCCATCCGCTGGTTCATCAGACCCCAAGCCTCCCGCCTCGCAGAGGGTACCACACATGCTAAATCGTAAAATGCTTCATTCTTTGTTTTTTTTTGCTTGAGTCTTTCTTTACTGTTAAAGTTTTGATACCCTGCTGAAAGGGTATATAAGAAAAATGAGAAATAAAATGACTAATATGAAATATAAAGAAATTTTATTTGTTTATTTATATAACTAAATAAGTTTGGTTTATTTTAAAATCCAAATATTTAAAATTGTTTAAAAATAAGTTAAGTTAATTTTAAAATTCTTCAAATCTTAGTTACAGAATTACCTATTTTGATTAAGTAACTTACCAAGTATCTCTAAATTAAAGTTAGAGCATAGCATATTTCTTTGCATGGAAAATAGGACAGAAAATTCGGATTTTTGCCTTATTTTTTATGCGACATGCGCTCTCCTGTAAATGGGGTTTCCCCTTGGCTTCCCACACTTCAATTCCATTCTCATTTGCTCAAACAATTTAAGAAATTGTCGCCCTGTCTCGCCTCGTCACCCTGGACCAGATAGAAAAGCTATGACTGCTGTGAAGTTTATAGTAAATAAAGTATGATTGTCTATTGTCAATGCTCGTTGTTTGTGGTTTATAAAAATTCAACACTCCCTCTTTTGGGGGTTAATTTCATTTGATTTATATGGGATTGGAAATGGAAATGGGCATTGGCCTGGCTTGAAGTTGGGTTTAAGCCATGTTCTGTAATCGCTCTTGTTTGATGGTGTTGATGCTGAATACTGAGGATTCTGTGTTGTGGTCAATAAATTACCAGCTGTGCAGAAAAGCGATTCATGCTTTTGTTCCCTTTTTCACACATTTGAAGTGCACTTTATGCTCGCTGCATACACAATTCGCAATTAATTAAAACAATTATGTAGGCAACAGCTCAACAACATCAGAAAAAAATATATATATGTATATTATGACAAAAGGACAATGGAGAGAACATTGCTGGAAAAAAAATCTGCCACAAGAAACATGAACATTTTCTGCGGTGAAATGTCATGTTGGCTGACAAGCACAGTTCAAGTATTATGCAATTATGCGAATGGGAATCATGAGGATTTTCCAGTGTGTGCCACATGAAGCAATCCATGCATACATTGCTCCTTGAGTCAAACTTAAATCCGAAATGGAGATAATTAGGCAAATAGTAAATTATGCCATTGTTCCTGTACCTCATGACTACCTCGCTAATAGTGATCATGGCCAACGAAGGAACGCAATTGATGTCCTTATTGGATGGTAGCTTTTGGGCAAATGGCAATTGGACTGCAGCGAGTCATAGAAGTAAACATGAAGATACGAATATCTCCCTGAAAGTGCCTGAAAATATTGAACTGGGTTTCTCCCATAAGACCAAAGCTGAGGAGGAAGAAATGTGGAGAATTCAGGCCCTGTGGGATCCCTTTCTCAATCAAAGTCGTGGATTTTCTATGCTAGAAGACTTTGGCAATAATATGAAGAGACGGAAGAAGGTCCTCAAGAAAACTAGACTTAAAAATCCTTTAATTAATGGAAAAAATGTCAAAAATTATGATAAGGAACCAAGGACTAGGAGAAGCTTGGTCTGCCAGGATTCCGTCAGGAATTGTAACAAAAACACAATAATAGCAATTGAAAATAACAACTGCACTTTGCCGAACCTAGATATAAGCTGTTATGAAGCAGATTTCAGACTTATTAGGACCAAATTCAAAGGGATAAAAAAATACCAAAGGCGTAATGCCGAATATCCATTAAAAGTTGACATTTTCCTAACTCGGAGACCACTTTTTGGCAAGTTATATTCAATTTTCGCTACCATGCCTGTCCTGGGAAATGAAAAGTTCGTACTAAACCTCACGGTGGACACCAAGGACTATTTTATCGATGAGGTAATAACACAGCCTGGCAACCAACGAAACGAATGGCATTATACAAACAATCTTGCTAGGGAATTGCGGAAATTCGGCTTAAAACCCAAACAATTGCCCTACACGAGTTGCTATTTCTACCGAGCCAGAGCATCCTTTTTCAAATCCAATCATAAATTCGTGATTGCCAGAATCAGTTCGTTTTCGGATAGAAGCAAACTATTGGCTGCTGAAGTGCATTGGAATATCACGGTGCGAAAGCCACCAGAAGCTGCCTGTATGCCGATATTCTCTTTACGCTTTTGCGAGGATCCTGATTATCCTTTGGCCTATTGGAGCAAGAGTCACATCCTTTTTATGGCAGCTGTAAGCGGTGATTGCAGGAATATCCGGTATGGCCAAACCCGATGGGATTTTTATGATCTGCGGGAGAAAAGTAAGGGCTGCCACATTACATCGGTAACTATTATTCGGAAGAGTAATTATATGACATTAGTAAAGCTTTATTATATGTTATCGGGTAACACTACTAATTTTATATACTTTTAAGTATTTAAAGTCCAGAATCGTTGTTTAATTCAGATGTTTTCTTAGCAACAGGCTAACCCTGCAAAGTTTCTTTCTCTTGAACTTTTGTAACATAATTTTCCACTCAAATATTGAATACTCATTGAATTTAGTGACTTTATGATTAGGTAATTGGATGTCTTTGGCTATCTAGACTTCCACTAGACTGCTGCTTTCTTGTTCTTTCCATAAATTATGTTATTTTCCTTAGATCTCCTTAAACATGTTGCCCAAACTGAACATTTCGTGATGAGTCTGCCTCCTTATGGTGAATATAAAGCTGGTGTCATATTAGTATTACGAGCCTGTGTCATAATAAATGATGTCCCTGCTGTAGCTCGTGTGAGTAGACTGAATCAGACCAAATGTGTTACAAAACAGTCTATAATTTCTGTACAGTGTTACCTGAGGTACACCCCTCCTAAAGTTGATGTCAAAATTGTGGGCAATGAGTGGCGTGAAGTTAATGTTCGCAAGAAAACTACACTCGATGGGAGTCAGACCAGAGACCTATCTAGGCCGTTTGTAGACTTTTCCACTAAGACATTTTTATGGAGTTGCAGAAGCAAGGACGATCCGAGGAACAGATATTGCCGTTCACATATGTCAGACAGTAAGTAAGTTTTTATTGTGGTAGGGAAATAGAAACGAACTTGGAACTTTTCTCGAACTAAGATCATTCTTATAAGATGGGGATAGTTCGAAGTCTAGGTATAGGACTATATTTAATTTTCTGATATATTTTATCAAAGGACCCGTAATACGACTACCGGCGAATGTCCTCAGGAAAGGATCGGAGTACTTGTTCACCCTGGCCGTGTCCTCGCGAGAGAACCCTGGATTCATACAGACCGCCAGGCAGTTTTTAATGGGTGTTTCCAACAAAACAATCACTCTTAATATCAGGTGCATAAGTAACTGCGACTACGGAGTGTTCTCCTCGGATGAGAGTGTTCAACTTAGAGCAGAGTGCCAGGACTGTACTCAGCCAATAGTTCGATATGAATGGTGGTTGAAAACATTGGAAGAGAAATTGGAATCGGAATCGGAATCGGAAGAAACTCTGTTGTCGGAGTCGCAATTGGCTGTTTTTTACTATGACTACAAAATACTTTCCATTCGACTTAGGGTGGAGTTGAGAAGCAACATGTCAGCGAAAGCCTACTATACACTTCGCAGAAATGAAGGCCCCAATGGAACATGTACTGTCTCTCCATCCTCTGGCATTGAGGCTGTGACCACCTTCGAGATCAATTGTAGGGGTTTTAAAACAGAATTTGAACCCCTTTATTATCGCTATGTGACCCCATCAACAGGCATTATTGAACAATCGCAATTTGCAAGATATGAAACATATCTAACAGAAACCGAAGAGATTGAAGTCTTAATTTGCGATGTCATTGATAAGTGCACTATTCAGACCTTAAATGTGAACGTAAAGCCGTTTATGTTTAAGAAAATCAAGGCTAAGCCCAAGCAGCGGATTAAAGCAATTCTTCGAAATGTTAAGGATTTGATAAATCGTGGTCTTTGGGACAATGCAATGAGTCGATCTTTAGCGGCCGTTACTTATACTAAGAGTGCAAATGATGGCAATATAATATTTGATAGTCTACTGAATCAGGAGACCGTCTCGGGTCCTCAGCTTGAAAGACTCGCAATTCTGACCACTCAATTGATTAACTACTTGATATCCCTCGACTATGAAGATGTGCGTCTCCTGGGACGAATCTTCAAGCAAATGAGTCGCATCTTTATGGTAATTGTGTCACAGCGTGAGGAAGTGCATCCGGATGCTTATTACACACTAACGGCCATGCATATGTACTACATCTCCACTTTGGGAGTACAATCAGAAGCGTATTCGGTGGCCATGTGCTCACCCTACAATGCCGAGTGTTTGTATTTTGAGAAAGTTCGCCTAATGCATCGGAATATTGGATTTGATTCTTTGATCCTTTATAAAATTAACCAATGGATGATGGCCACATGGTATCTCTACAAATGTGTATATTTCCTAGGCATTTTGGGTAGCAGGCAACAGAATCCATATCATGAAGCTTTGTCTGTGCGACAGGGTGGCATTTCGTATCAGATGAACTTGACACAGGTAAATGATGGATTCAAACCCCTCATCGTAAAAACCATTGATAATAGTCACATAATAAAGCTATCGGCTAAACTTCTACAAGAGCTCCGAACGAAACTGAACCATGATGAGGTTTTGTTCCAAATCATCTCACAGCGTAATCATCACCATTTGTACTGGTGGTATCCATACCCAATGCCGGCAAAAACAAATGTACTTATAATCCATGCCTACAGTCGTAATGGATACCTTTGGTTTGGCAATAAGTCACGCTTGGAAAACCCTGTAATATACAAGACAGACCTAAGCAGGTTCAGTGATAACGAAAACTTTAACGTTCTGACATCGAATGGTAGTATAGGCCATCCCTCGGAGATGCACTTTTATAAGATGATGCTGGACAACAAGGCCGTGTTGGCAGTGAGAATTGTAAACGTTTCTGAACCGATTCATATAAATATGCGATTGCATAGGCGTCCAACTTCCCAGGAACTTGAAAAGCATCGTTGTATTATAACTCCAAAGATGGGGGGTAAACGTATTTGGATGGCTAACAATTGTGACCGGAGTGAGGCTTTTGTGACCATTATCAGGGCAGGTGTTGATAAAAATATCAATAGAAATCTGCATACGAAAAGAGCTATACCGAAAGAAGAAAAGTCATTATCACCTGTGAAATTCTCATTACTGCTGGAAATTCATCAATGCAGTCATTTTAAAAATCGCTCCATTGGACCCGGTTGGTCCTCCGAGTATTGCAACACCACCTTTGAGTATAATTTTGGGACCAAGGTGCAGTGTATCTGCCACACTCTGGGCCCCCTTGCCACTCGGATTTTTCCCATATTAACGCAACAGCATGTAAAGTTCAAAAGGCTTCTCGTTTTGGCACCTCAAAGGATAATATTATGTTTATTATTTTTATTCCTATTGCTCCTTCTGCTTTTCGTAATTTTAGTCTACAGATTTGGCAACATTTCCGCAAATCAAAAGCTTCAAAACTACATGGCATGCGATGGTACGCAATTTAAATTTGATCCAAATCGTGAAGTTAAGGAAGAAATACTTTTGGTGATAGTGACCGGGGGACAGGAGTTTGCGGGAACCACTTCTAATATCAATATTTATCTAAAGTCACCACGTCAGCCGCAGCATATGTATCAGATAATTCAGGATCCTGGACATCCGAGATTGTTGAGGAACACCACCAATAAGATGCAAGTGCCGAGGGGTTACATTAACATACCAACTCGTTTGGCCTTGGGCATTGATAGAAATGGACGTTATCCTTCGTGGTATTGCCGCACCATAACCGTTATCGATCTGGAGCTAAAGAGGCATCAACTGTTTGTGGTTGAAAGATGGATTGAAAGGGGTCACACGCGTTATATACGCTCCAAGTACTTCCCCAGGGGAGGCCGAGAGTTCATACCTCAGTATACATGGTGGAAGCGATTCCGGAATAGATTTGAGCAATTGTACTACAATTGGTTCTGTGATAATCCTGTCACAGGACCCTGGCAGAGTAGCATTGGTGGCTGGACCTTGAATCGAATCGAACGAACCGCTGTTTTGATCAGTAAATTAGCCATTACATTCACTCTGGTTAGTTTATTTTATGGAAGGAGAACTGTGGAATCCATTGAGAAGGAGAGACTTACATTTGGCTCTGCTTATGTCCATTGGGATCGATTGTTGGGTCTGTCTTTCTTTTCCTTTCTCTGCGTTTGTTTTGTACATTTGTTTTTCGAATTTTTTGTTATGCGGTGGCTTGCAAAGCGTATATAGTTTACACTTTAAAACGAGACTAAACAACTTTTGCAATCACTTTAATATTAAACATTGTTTATAAAAATATCAATAAAAACGACTTTAATTCCATCTCAATACTATAAAGTGTGAATCCCCTGAATTCTTTGCATTCTGGTGTCACTTCTGTGGAGTGCATCCGACCGGACCCGAGCTAATGGATTTCTCCACGCCTAATTACCATTATTTAGCCAAAAGGGTCAGAAAAAAAAAGTAACAGCGGTACCTCAGGCAAAAAGGTAAAATTGCATTAAAAATTATCACTTTTTTTTTCTAGAAACTATGCTTATGGTATTTTATTTTAATTTTTTTTTTTGTAGCCCAAGTGTGTATGCAAATGGAATTTCATAGTCACCATTAACACCTTTTTGCACTGTCTCCCCTTTACACCTGTTTCTTGTGGTGCCCGGTGTGTGTGTTTTTTTTCTCCGCATATTTTATGTGACGCTGGGTGAAATTTAAAAAATAAAAATGCATTTAATTAAATGCCACACGAATGCTGCGAAAAACGTATTCAACGTGCTATATTTTATGCCAGAAGTCGGATTTTTTTTCTCGATGCTTTTACTGTTCTCGTTTCTCATTGTCGCGTGGAGACAGTCGAAAAATTTAGTTTCATAACGTAACTGGGGGCACAAGAATTATAAATGCATTTAACTTGACCGGCTGGGGCTTCTAAACTAATAAAAAATACAGAAAGGAGTCCCTTCTCTTTGATAAGCATTTAGCACAGGTTTTCATATTCGGTGAAGCTAAATAAACATTAAATAAAACAAGAAAGAAAGCTAACTTCGGCACGCCGAAGTTTATATACCCTTGCAGATAGAACTTCTATGAATAGGAATCCATACAATATAAATTATATATATTTGTGTTAAAAAAACAATGAAGTAATAGCTGCTTTCATTTCATTCACCTATACATATTATATTTGCAATTTTACATACACAGATTTGCATTTTTCCTCTACATCAAACGATCGTTTGTATGGCACCTGTAAGATATAGTCGTCCGATTTTCATAAAATTTGACACAAAATTTAAGACTAATATAAAATAGCTATACCTTAAATTTGATGAAAATCAGCTGAAAACTGAAAAAGTTATAAATTTAATTGTATTAATTTCTCGATCGTTCCTATGGGAGCTATATGATATATAGTCCGATATATGATTAGTCCGATTTTCATAAAATTTTACACAAAATTGTAGAGTATAGTAAAATGGCTATATCTTAAATTTGATCTAATTCTAATGAAAACTGAAAAAGTTAAAAATTTTTTTGTAAAAATTTTACGATCATTCCTATGGCAGCTATATGATATAGTCGTCCGATCCGGCCCGTTCCGACATATATACGAGTGAGAGTATATAGAAGGCTAACTACAAAGTTTCATTCAGATAGCTTCAAAACTGAGAGACTAGTTTGCGTAGAAACGGACAGACGGACAGACGGACAGAAGGACAGACGGACAGACGGACAGACGGACAGACGGACAGACGGACATGGCTAGATCGACTCGGCTGTTGATCCTGATCAAGAATATATATACTTTATATAGTCGGAGGTGCCTCCTTCACTGCGTTGCAAACTTCTGACTGAAATTATAATACCCTGCAAGGGTATAAAAAAATAAATAAATAAAGTGTTTTCAAAATAAACACTACAAAATATGTGGCAAACTAAGGCGTTTTTTATTGTAACCGTTCGAGTAATTTTTGGTCCTTCGAGCCGGATGTTCTTTGGAAGGAACACTGTGCTTGTCTAGAATTACGATTGTAAATTTCATATTATTTTATTCATTTCAGGGGGACTCTAAGGAATAAATTCAGTATTCTATATCATATTTATATTCAGTATTCACATCATCTCTATTTATATCCGTACAACATTATTTATTTATCCTAATGTAATCAATTTCAATCACATTTTAATTCCTTGGTGTAAAAGAAGAATAACAAGCATATAACGTCGTGATGTCCTAAGAAGTACTCGAAAAACAAACCAACTGCCCTGCCGGCACATGGCAATTTCAGTGGCATTCACCATTCACTATTTCCACCACTCAGCAATATTCAGACTTGAGGGCGTTACGTATTCGTAGCTCAGCGAATTTTCGGCAACAGCTCAATCTGCTGCAGTTCCGATTTTTGCTTACTTTGTAGTTAGGCATAGATTTGGAGTCCTTCGTTGCTCCCTGCAGTGATTCTTTCTCTTTTATTTCTTTTTTTTTTGTTCGTTCTGTGGCACAGAGGATGCAACGGAAATTGTACTGAGGGCACGGCCATTATTCTCCGCACTCTGCCAGGAGCCCAAGGAGACGAAATACGGAGCTGAATTTGTCATATGCTAGTTGTTTGGGCACCAATGTCTGACGCTATACCCCGCACTTGACACCTGAGATTGGGGTATATTTGTTATTGAGGCATCGAGTAGGTAAAAATAAATAATAGTGTAGCGGAAGTATATTTTACAAGACTTTGCTATGTATTATATGTTAAGATGAACTAAGGGTGAACTAAAAGAAAACTAATTTTATAAACAAAATACTAGAACTGAAACTGATGCTTATAAAAATTGACTTTTTGAAATATAATAATAAGAAATGCCCATTTACAGGTTTAGTTTTTAGAATAAAAAATCACGATATAGGATTTTCCAAACTTTTGTTCAAATGAAGTTTAATTTCGATTTAGATTTGAATCAAATCATTTGATACATCTGTTCCAAATGAAACGGTTTCTTTTTAGGGTTTTTATATTGTTTAACTTTTATCAGAATTAACTAAACTACAGGGTATTTTAAGGTTTAATAAATGGGTAAAAAACCACTACCATAGTTTTTTTGTTTATGCGTTTTTCTAGCTGCAGCCGAGAAAATTGCAGCCGACAGTTTGGCACATTCCCATTTCGAGACCCTGGCATGACAACGCCCACTTTTTGGCCACTGTTTGCATACGTGCCCGTTGTGAAATTGCCTGGGCGCGCTCCTCAAATCATTGGCCGCTCCTCCTCCGCAGTTTCCACACAAAACCCCGTCTCCATGGTCCCACATAGCCCCCTTCAGGCCCCTAAGGCCGCTCGTGGAGCGCAACATGTTAGTGACACAATCGAAATGGAAAACGACATGGAACATGGCAACAATAACGAGCAGCAATAACAAACAGCTTCGAATTTTCACTCGGATATGAGACAGGCAAGAAAACCTGGCGGAAATTGAAGTGTGAAGTGTGTGACTGGATTAGTTATCCCAGAGAGTTGTTACTTGTTACTGCTTGGCAAATTTCCTTCTGATTTGCGGCACTCAAACGCCATGGGGATGATGTCTCATTTCTAAAGTTGGGCAATACGATATTTTTATTAGAAAGGATTAATTTTTTATTTAAATACAGCATTTTAGAAGAACTCTGGGCTTAAAAATAGTTTAAACAATCATAACTTGCTTTGAGGTTTAATTTTAAGATCAGTTATAAGAAAGTAAAGGTTCTACTTTGATTTTTACCAAATTTTGGGGTTTTTTCTTTGGTGTATCCATCTTTTGCAAAAATATTTCCCCTTCGATGCTTGGCAGCTTTCCTTCTTTAAACCATTTCCACTTTTCCCATTGGGTTGTTTACATTGCAGCGACGCGACTCTGTGGTGGCGCATAGGTAAATGCAATTGAAGATGAAACTTAAGTCCCACCAAAATAAAGGTTAAGTCTAAGAGACTGTTTATTCCTCTGTGATTTATAAATGTTACAAAAACCATTAAGAACAAACCATTAAAAAAGTTATTTTTTTAGATCCTTAAAAATTAGTCAATCTTTAAACTAATTCCCTAAAGGATGAAATAAATATTTAGGTACATTTCTGCTAGTTTTAATATATTTATAAAAGAGTTTTTCATACAAATTAATATTGATTTTACTTGGAGATCAATTCACTCCTTAGTCCTGTAAGCCAAGTGCCCGTGTTTTTGGCGTACATATATTACAAAAATATAAAAAAAAAAAACAAATAATTAAAAAGGAATATTCTTAGGTCTTTAAAAACTAGTAATTTTTTAAACTAAATTCCAAAAAGAAGCAATGAATATTGATGAATTTTTCGTACCAATAAATATAGATTTTACCTTTCTGCTAGTTTTAATTTATTTATAAATGATTTTTTCGTATCAAAATGTACTGATTTTACCTTGAGATCAAGGCACTCCTTAGTCCTGTAAGCCAAGTGCCCATGTTTTTGGCTTACATATATTACAAAAACAAAATAAAACAAACAATTAAAATGGGATATTCTTAGGTCTTTAAAAACTATTTAATTTTTAAACTAATTGCCTAAAAGAAGCAATGAATATTGATACATTTTTCATATCAATAAATTACATTTTACCTTTTGATCAAGGCACTTCTTAGTCCTGTAAGCCAAGTGCCCATGTTTTTGGTTTACACCGAACTATGTAAGCCCAACTGCTCATGTGGAACGTCCTCGGGAGTAGAGCCGTCGTCTTTGGTAGTTTTCCCAGCAGCTTTTCCCGCATCCCCATGCAGTTGAGTTTCGCTCACGATATTTTGCCCATGAAATTTGCAAGAATTTGTTGTGTCAATTGTGGGCACGACAACGCCTTCCTCCCTAGTCTAGTTTGGGTAAATATTTCTTTACAGCATTAAATTTGGTTTAACAAATTGGCATTTTTACGGCGGAGGCAGAGGCAGAAGCAGGCAGCTTAAAGTCCCGCAGAGCATTTTCGCGAACTGAAAGCAAACCATCAAGTCTGCATTACATGGGGCGTATGCGCAATTTCGGATGCAGTAAAAATCCAGCTGCAGATGTTTCGAAGCACGAAATTAATTACGGAAAATAAGTACACAGATACACACTCACGCACGCACAGTAAGGGAAAAGACCAACAAGAAACAGCGCCAGAATAATAATAATAATAAGTAACAAAAATAAACTTTACACGCTCAAGAAGAAACAGCAGCAGAAGAAGGAAAAGTCCTGTGGCAGAGGCAGCAGCGGCTATAAACAAGCATATATGCTAAGGCAAAAGGCATAAAAATAAATCCAGAGAAGGGAAAACTTTTTCATATTATCTGGCTGAGATGTGTGTGCGAGTGTGCCTTAGAATTTGGGATATGTTTGCTCTTGAGTATCCTTGCGTCTTGCAGATCTTTCAGTTGTCGGAGAATTCGTCACTTGACTTTTTTGGTACCTTCAAGGGGCCAATCAAAGCTGCAACAAAAAGAGACTCTAAAATATATTAAATATATATTTCGTCTTTAGTTTAGCAAAGTTAGAACTTCAAGGTTTAAATTCGAACCTGGATTGTGTGCATTTAGTTTTTCTTTGTTTTGCCATTCATTTCCACATTCATTTCATATTCGTTTGTCCATTTTCTTATTCCTGTTTAATCGTCGTAACTCCTCGATGGCCCAAAGGCAAAGGCCAAGCCCAAGCTTGAGCATCGAGTAAAGGCAGCAATTAGTGCTAAATAAAGAAATCATAAAGTGTAAATAATATTTTTCCAGCGCAAATAAAAAGCAGGCCAGAAAACCACAAGAAACCATAACGGCCAGTACAAGAGCAAGTCGTATTATTTACGGCTGTCATTGTTTGGCATTTAAAGAGAGAGGAAATTTTCTGTTGGCCGACAGTTTAGCATTCGTTGTGGAAAAGACTTTTCCAAGCATATTAATTGTTACACAAAATAGTTTAAATAAATTGCATGAACTTGTCTAAACACATGTCCGGCCAAGACGGAACATGAGTGATGTGTAAATGGAGCCCAGTGCCAATTAGTATGGAGAAAAATGGTCGCAATTAAACCAGTAAATGTTTACTTTATATTTGAATGTATCTCAGAGATTCCTTGACAATGCATACACTTCTTTTTATATTTCAATATATTTCTGTAAGTATAAATGTATCTCAGAGATTCCTTGACAATACATACACTTATTTATATATATTTTAATATATTAAGCAGGCTCTATTTGTAACCAAAATAATGTTGAAGTTGAGAACATGCGAAATGCCTTTCATCATGCAAAATCTAAATGAATTTATGACTTCAATTCAAACGAAAAAAAAAACTCAATAAAATATGACTGTTAACTGGTAAATGTGCCCTCCTTTCAGATTGCATGCATAAAACCATCAGGAAACCCCAAAAAATAAAACAATATCTGAATATATATGTATCTATGTGTACAAGGTAAGGGTTTGTCTCTTGGCTCTTGGCTCTTGGCGGGAACGAGTCCAATTCCTGGTGGGAATCACGTAACGAAGTGCATTGTTAAAATATAATAAAATTGCAATTTTGCGTTCATGTTGCAATGTGGCGTCATATCCTTTTTCCTTTAATTTTTCACGAATTCGCCATTTCGTAGTTCCGAAAAACTGAACCAGCAGCAGTAGAAGCAGCAGAAAGAGAGGACGTTCTGCACTTTCTATGCACACTCCATAGATTTTAATGCAATTTTCTCAATGGCGGGTGGTGTTGTGTCTCTCCTCCCCCTTCCGCCTCCCCGCCCCTGAATATATCCAAAGACTTGTGTGTATATATTTTTATTTTCGCCGCTGTCATTGTCGCAGCTGCCAAAGTCTTTGTTCTTCTGCGAGTCGAGTGGTGGTGTCGCGTCCGAGTTTCGAGCATCGAGCTGGGACCAGGAAGCCGGGAAACTGGGAGCTGGAAGCTGGGAGCTGGAAGCTGGGAGATACGGGTCCGGGTCCTGGACCGAGGCCGAGCCCATCCGCTATACTTCAGTTGGTTAAGCTTAGTGGACAGAACTGTTCAAATAGCTGCTTTTTA
The DNA here is from genome assembly GCF_035046125.1 of Drosophila serrata. Classification (NCBI taxonomy): domain Eukaryota; kingdom Metazoa; phylum Arthropoda; class Insecta; order Diptera; family Drosophilidae; genus Drosophila; species Drosophila serrata. The sequence continues at coordinate 61,625 of NW_028257129.1, read as the reverse complement.
GCTAGAATAATCCTCCAAAAGCAAGGACTTTGGTTATCCTTCCTGGTAAAGCTCGGATCTCTAGAGCAAGGTATGGGTAGCTCTGTCTTATAAAAGAAATATGTCTCAAATATTACAATCAGAAATTAAATCCAGTTGTTTAATGATAGTATAATGTAAACATTTTGATATTCATTTAGTATTTTAATCATTTTAAAAGACCTTTCAATAGTTAATATTATTCCAGTAACTATAACCAACTATACCCTTAGTCCTTTGATGTTTTCCCTATAAAATCTCTACGTTTTGCGGTTCAGTTCTGGTTGCCTCGGCTGTTTGGACAGCGTATCCGCTTTCTGGTTTTTCTCTTCGGCTCTTGTCCATATTTCTGCACTCAATTGTCCTTCAGTGCATTTTGTGGTCGTCTCTATTCTGCTTTCTGCATTGTGTTTGTCATCCTCTCCCTCTTAGCTGGAGCAGTAAAGTATAATGCTTTTGTTTGTTCGCGCAATAAAAAATGATTACTTTAATTTCCGAGCCACATAAAAAGGCACGTCTAACATGAGAAATCGCAGTCATTGCCGGTTTTTCGGTCTCTCAATGCCTTTTTACATTGGCATTGGCAAAGCAGAGTTTGACCGCAGATCTGGCAAATAGGAAATGCATTAAAGCTTTTATTATTTAAGTGTGGTGATAATCACACCGATATTTCTTACACCTTTTTCTTGTAGTTTTTGTATTCGTGATGGTATTAATATTTTAGACAGAAATTATTAAGATGAAGTATAAAGATGTATGAAGATTTTAGACAGAAATTATCAGGATGTATTATAAAGAGGTGGAGCGAGTGCAATGATTTAGAATTGGTGATCTCTAATAAAAAGATAATTGAGTTTCAATAGGTTTTTAATTGTTTCAAAATCCTTCCAGAGGATATTATACCTAAAAGTCCTTAAGTCTTCATGTAAATATATTTTATGTTTCATAGAGAAATTCATACATTTATATAAATAGGCATAAAGCATATATGAATAGTCTATAAGTTCTAAGCTTAAATAAGAAATCTCATAGAAAATATATTAATAGACTTCTTATTATTTTAATAAAACAAAGATTTTTAGTATATCATTCAAATGAACTAAAGCTAATTTTGAGAAACCGAAGTTTGAATACTCTTCCAATAAGCCATAGGATCATGATTTCCAATAAGAAATCAAACAAAACTAAGTCAAAAATATATTAATTTCAATTTAAAAAGCCAATTCTGTGCTAGTTTTATCGGACTTATAAAATTACTTACTAAGGTTTTTTATAAAATTATTTGTTTTGTCAAATGCTAAAAATTTTAACGATGTAACTCTTTAAAAACTTTAGAAAATAATATATAATTATATGTTATTAAATACAACACAATCAAGGATATTGGTTTTCTAGAATAAAAAATTCAATAAATCATATAAAACCTAAACAAAAACGAAATAAAAAGTAAAAGAAAACAGTTTCTTAGTTACAATTACTAAACCAATGTAAGAAAGAGTCCTTTAGGATATCATTCGTAAGCTGCATTATCCTTAAATGTTGTATAAGGGTTAAACTAATTTAAAATAACGTTAGAATTATGATCCTATTACGAGTGCCTCAGCTGTGTTCAGTCCAAACAGTCATAGCTGCAAAAATATGCCTGCCAAGCCAGTAATTTCTGTTTTTTCTTTTCGATTGTATTTCTACGCTTTTCTCCTCTATGTTTGTGTGTGTGTGCTTGTGATGTTTTTTATCCTGACCCCCTTTTTATATTTTTGTTCTCTCTGTTTTGTGTCAAACCGCATTGGGCCACAAAACAGAAGTCAGAGCCATATCCCCAGCTCGGGGTCCTTGGGTTCGCCAACGCGCTGAGCTGCTAAGCGAAAACTTTATGCACCAAATTGTTTTCACCTGCTGTCCCAAAATTTATAACACCTCTCGCCCTCCCAGGACCCGCGCTTTTATTTTATTTGTATAATCCTTTCGGCCGACCCAATGCCACCCGCACCCGGGTAACTTTTTTCTGGGGGGCGGATGACAGAAACCAGCATTGGAATTTGCGAGCCGGCGCAGGGATTAAGTGAAAGACAAAAACCGGAGGCGACTCCAAAATGCGGATTCGGATTCGGATTCGGCTACGGATTCCTCTGCACAGTGGGCACAATTTTTGTAGGACGGATCTTCAGTTTTTTACGGCCGCATTCTCCTCTTACTTTGCATAATGTTGTTAAGCAATTTTTACGAGGCCATACCGGAAGGAGGGGTCACTCTTAATGGGCAGCACACTTGTTGTGCCCGCTGGCTACTTGGCGAAAATGGGCCTGACTTCGCGGCGAGCACTTTTGAATGACCCTCATTAAACGACCAGAAATTATATTAAATTTACCAAGAACAAAAACTCCAGCGGCCAGAAAATATTTCGCTGCATAAAAATGTTGTAAATATTTTTATGCCTGCATTAATATGCAACGCCAACCACTGTATGTTATGTAGGGGATGCTGGGATGCTGGGCTGCTGGCTCCTGGCGATGGGACAAGATGGGGGTGGCTCCTCTTTCTGGCTGTCGCTGCTAATACCACCGCTAATAAAATCTTACTGCCGCAGTAGCACCAGCCTCCTCCTACCAGATTTCAGCTCCCGGAGCCATGAAGCACATCTGTGTGCAGTCACTTTTACTGCTGCAATGCAATACCAAAAGCAAAAGCAACACCAAAGGCAAAGCCAAAGGCCAAAAGGGGAAGATGGAGCTTGCTTCCGGGGCGTGGTCTTAATATTGGGAATGGCCAGATCTAGTTTGGTGTGGAGGGGGGGGGGGGGGGCTAACAAGGGTGCTCCAAGTTTATATTTGAAAATTAATCGGAAATGAAGTGAGCGGTTATTCATGCGCTGCACTAATCTCACTACCATTAAGTTTCTTGCTTTGAATTCTTATATTATTCGGTTACAGAAAAACTTTAAAATTACGTAAGAAATTCAAATTAAATCAAGAGTAAGGAAATGAAATAAATTACATCAAAAATAGTAGCTACTACTTTATATTACAAAAAAAATCATTTTACAAACAGTGTCCAAACAAGTCTCCGTTAAATATCTATGATCTATCTATCTATCAAGAATCTATGTATTTTTATACCCTTGCAGGGTATTATAATTTTAGTTAGAAGTTTGCAACGCACTGAAGGAGGTACCTCCGACCATATAAATTATATAAATTCTTGATCAGGATCAACAGCCGAGTCGATCTAGCCATGTCCGTCTGTCCTTCTGTCCGACTGTCCGTCTCTCCGTTTCTACGCAAACTAGTCTCTCAGTTTTTAAGCTATCTGAATAAAACTGTGCAGTTAGTCTTCTATATACTCTCACTCGTTTATATGTAGGAACTAGCCAGATCGGACGACTATATCATATATCTGCCATAGGAATGATCGGAAAATTTTTACAAAAAAAATTATAACGTTTTCAGTTTTCAACAGAATTTCATCAAATTTGAGATATAGCCATTTTATTATACTCTACAATATTGTGTAAAATTAATATCGGACTACTATATCATAAAGCTCTCATAGGAACGATCGAGAAATCAATACAATTAAAAATTATAACTTCTTCAGTTTTCAACAGATTTTCATGAAAGCAGGTATTACTTCATTGTTTTTTAACACAAATATTTATAATTTATATTGTATGAATTCCTAGTCATAGATTTTCTATCTGCAAGGGTATATCAACTTCGGCGTGCCGAAGTTAGCTTCCTTTCTTGTGTTTCTGTGTAATATTGAGTGAAGAGCATTTTCTCCTGACGTCCTTTATGTTCATTGCGCTTCACCATTATGGTTTGTGTCTCTGATATTTCCCCTTGAAAACGAAATGCAAGTAGATCGCGTAAATGGGTACATATGTATGTGTGGTCGGCAATTTATATGTAAAGAAACGAAAAGCGCTCTCTTACGGATTAAGATACATATGTGTGGTCTCCAAATTAGGTGTAAACAAACGAAAGCGCTCTCTCACGGGAAGTTGACTCCGATATATCGATACTCAACTCCTTTAACGATACTCCCTAAGAAGACAAGCATCGATATACCAATACCATAATCGTAAATTCACGGCAGCGTAATGGTCACGGAAAATTTGCGGACCAAAAACGTGCGGAAAAAAACTAAGTTAGCTGGTAAAAACTGATCAAATTGTTAATTAAACGCGAGTGCAACAAGTGGAACAACCTATTAATCCAATTGGATAACACCACCGGTGTGTATCAACGAAATCTTATTGGGCAATTAGGATCGAAGGAGTTGGTGCGTTCGCAGCTGCATTAATGAAGTACACAACTCATACATAAGTAAAGTGCAATAACAATTAAACAAAATTAGCAGCTCCGCGAACTTTTGGTGTAACACAAGTGTTTAATTAGTGCTAAATAAAATGTATCCTTCAATATGAACATACACAACGCCAAAGATCGCCATTAAGAAAAAGAGAGAGAGAGAGGAGAGAGCCAGAATGCCTGAGTGACGACTCATGACTCCAATTCGCAATTTTCGGTATCTGTCGAGCGGGAGAGAATGAAGGAGACGTGAGAGAGTGAAAGAACGAAATGTGCAAGTGATTTAAAGTCCCGCTATTTTGTGGCTCGCTTTTGTGCGCATCTCCTTCCATCGATCGGAAAAGCTGTTTCATGCGGCGAATGCCGACACAAGGAAAATAAGAAGGAAGAAAAGCGAAGCAAGGGAAAAGCCTTCTTTTCTCAATTTATTTTTGGTGGTTCAACACGTGCATATATGCATATATACATAGGTATGTGCATATTTGCTTTTTTTTTTTGTAATTTTTTTGTGGTGCATTTATTTGTGATATTGTTGAGCATTTTTTTTGAGATTTTTTTAAAGGTGCATATTTTTGTGAAAATTTCTGTAAATGAAGAATTGCAAAAAGGCAGAGGAAAAGCTCTTTCTCAGTTACAAATTCCAGCAACAAATAACAAAGTGAGTGACGATCTCTTTAATTTTTCTTTATTTTATTTCTGTGTAGCAATATTAAGTGAAGAGCATTTTCTACCCACCTCTTTTATGTTCCTTACGATTCACCATTATGGTTTATGTCTCTGATATTTCCCCTTGAAAAAGAAATGCAAGTATATTCCATATGAGATTTAAACAAACGAAAAGCGCTCTCTCACGGGAAGTTGATCCCGGAAGTTGTGGACTGTAAATCCTAGTGGGTGGAAGTTATTTGTAAATAGCAATGAGAACAAATGAAATCCGTTTAATAATTTTGTTTTTGATATTTGTATTTACATTATTTATATTATTTTTTTATATATATTACGGATATATGGATATACTCTTGCCCAAATTATTAGCATATATGCTGAATAAGTCGTTGCTTATATTAGTATTCGATTCTATACTTTATTTGCAAGATGCAAGGGTATTTCAACTTCGGCTTCCCGAAGTTTGTTTCCTTTCTTGTTATAAGTTGTGTTTCAAGTAATTTATAATTTCTTTATTAATATAGGAAATGAACAAATTATACTACTTACAGATAGTACTTTAAATTAAAGAAATCATAATACTTAGTTAATATCTTAGAAACATCTAAGTGACTTTAATTCATTGACTTTTTCCAAGACATAATATTATAACGGATTAGTGATGGCACCAGAAAATTGATATATGGATCGTTTCCATATTTTTCCCGATTGTCGATACAGAAATCGATATTCTAACAGTGCGATATCAAACTAAGTCAAAGATTAGGCTGTCTTAACCAACAAAGATGTTTGAAAGTTTATTTACTACTAGCCGGCCCGTCCCTGCTTCGCACGGGAATTAAACATTACATTTAGATTAGTCAATTTTAACACATTCATAATAATAATAATAATATGAAACATATTCATCCTTTTTTTTATTTATTTTTTTTTCAATTATTGAGGTCATAACCCTAAAAGAAAATACATTTATTTAGTTAGTGCTTCTCTGTAAACAATATTTGATTTTTTTTTTATTTTGTGGCAGCAAAATAAATTGATTTTCAGGGGCTCCGACTCGCGATAGACCAACATACAGTTGACCATGAGTAAAACATTTATTTCGTAGATCGATCCCTACTAATTCGAAGGTTTGGCCTTGGGACTTGTTAATTGTTAATGCGAAAGATGTTTTTACCGGAAATTGAAGCCGTTTAAATGGGATTGGCAGATCAGTTGGGATCATCGGTATCCTCGGTATATGAGCTAGTTGACCACTTGCTGGGCCAGTGATAATATTTGCTACTATTAAATTGTCCTTTAACTCCTTAATAAGCAGCCTCGTCCCATTACACATGCTCGGAGGGTTTAAATTTCTTAAAAGCATGATTGGGATTCCGATTTTTAACGTCAATTCATGGGGTGGCAGTCCAGAAGGGTTCAACGAATTTAAAAATTCCTGTGGATAATGGACTGCATCTTCAATATTCGTTACAGTGTCGATCGATTTGTATGTTTTTGTTTGGCCGGGGACTTTTTGAACAATCAGATTATTTATTTCATTGACAGTATCATTCTTAGGTGATACTATAGCCCGAGAACACAGCCAATGGAAGTCTCTTTCGTGCAAATTCTCGATATCAGGGTATACAGAATCTATTAAATTTTCCAAATTATCGAGTATTTGGCCTAGAGACTCATCCAGAATAATGTCACAATGACCGCTTAAATTTGGAGTTTGAAAAATGACTTCCCCAAGTTTTAGCAGTTGCTGTGGGAAATCGCTATCAGTGATTCCATGAAGATGAGCTCTCATATTTGTCCTTAATTTTAACGTTTCAATCGTAGTCCATATGGGAGACGATTTCAAGCATGCCTTGATGATATCTGCTCGCGTGCCTCTGTTAATAACGGGGAGAGTCTGTCGAAAATATCCAGCAAATACAAAAGTAATCCCGCCCAAGTCTGCACACACACAATGATGCCTCATAATCAATGATGCCTCTTGTAGTAATTTACCAATAGGTCCATTTTTGCGTATTGAACATGTAGATTGTTGTTCAAGATTGACGGATAGTGGAAGTTTAAAAGTAGAATGAGCAGTTTTACCATCCTTCAAAAGAGTTGCAGCATTCATCACAGTATCCCGCAAATGGATATATTCCTCGGACCGAAGTTTCGTCTGATTCAATCTAAGAGGCGTGACAGTATATGCAGACCTGATGCATCCGGCCAATAACGACATTCGATTCGAGCTGTAATCAATAGTTGGATTATATCTGATCTTCTGCAAGCTGTAAACGCGCTTCAGCTACCCTTGCCCTGTCGCGTTCATTATTTTGACAGTGAATCAAATCGATTGCTGCAGAACGCGACTGTCTAACTTTTAATCGTTTTCTCTCAAGCCTATCTGCTCGTCTTTCTGCTGATTCTTCATAGTGCATCTGCATTGCTCTCAGCCGCTCAGTCTCTCGGATGGAGGCCCGTTCTTCGTCAGTCATATTCGTAATCTTACGTCTTTTTGCTTCTGTATTGCGATTACGACGACCCAAACTCGACTTCTTGGGTGGCATGACTTCGTTTCTTACTGAACCTGAACAAAAAAATAAAATTTCCTTATTTCAATATGTTTTGAATGTTTGACAGGAAATGCTTTGGCTGCCTGTAGAGGGCGGTAGATGTAAGGTAGTTTTTTTATATTTTTTTAACACCTTGGATTACGTTATCTTAATTTTAGTAAGGATGCCTATTTTTTTTTTAAATGAAATATAGCCTATGACACTCAGGAATGATGTAGCTTTCCAACAGTGAAAGAATTTTTCAAATCTGCCAAGTACTTTCGGAGCCTATTCAATTCATACAAACAAACTTACATTACCTCTTTATATAATAGTATAGATAAAGATGTTTTAAATATATCCTAGGACGATAACATATATATCAACTAAATAAAAATTTTCTGTTATCAATAACATCAGTATTAAAAATTTTGCTTTAACAGACTTTAAAACAATTTCAAAGATTTTTTTAAAGATGCTTTAAGATTTATTTATATTCAACCAACATTCAAATCTTCTGATGCTTTAATTTTTAAATCAAAATTTTAAAATTTTTGAAATTACAAAGTGGTTTTCTGGTATACTATAAAATTATTTTTAATTTCTATATCAAGATCTTCGATATTTTCGATATTTGCGTTGTTATATAATTTTTTTCCCCCACTTTTATCCTTATCTCATTCCTTTATCTTGGTGAATAACTTCTATTTAGTCAATTAAAAACTTTTTTCTGGATTATTCAATTATTTCAAATTTCTATATCAAAATTTACGATATTTTTTAAAAAAAAAGATATTACCGATATTTGAGTTTATATATAATTTTCCCCACTTCTTACATACATCCTTATTTCCTTACTTTATGTTTTGTAAGTAATTTCTTTTCATTCAATTTTTAAGTGATTTCTGGAGTATTCAATTATTATAAATTTCTATATCAAACTATACGATATTTTCGATAATATTCATATGTTATGTTATGTTTAGTGAATAATTGCTTTCCACTCTATTCCAAAGTGTTTTTCTGTTTAAAATTTCTACCATATTTTGTATAAAAATTACCAATATTTGTATTAATTTACATTATTTTTCCCACTATATAAATACAACCCTATCTCATCTCATTACGTTTGGTGAATAATTTCTTACCACTCACATCTCAACCGCATCCTGCTTACTTAACCATATAGCCCCGTTAAGCGAACTTCTTGCCATATAAATATGGTGGGGGAGGGGAGGAAAAACAGCTCTTTACGGATTGCAAATATTATAATATTCCCCCTCCGCCCCCCCTCCCCACAGTTTCCATCTGACAGCTCAAGAGTCTGCTTCTGCCTGTATTCCTGTCTATTTGACTGACTGTGTGCATTGCAATATTCTCCGTTGAATGTCTCTCCGGCTCACAGCACATATTTCTTGCTTTGTTTTGGGGGCGGTCTGTCCAACTGTCAGTTGTGTTGGGTTTTGTTGGTAATTATTCTGATTTTGTTTGCATTTCATGCATAAATAAATCACCGAAAATTGCGACTCAAAACTATAAATGCCAAGTCATACATCTGTCACTATATATACACGAAGAGTGGAGAGTGGATAGTGGGTAGTGGAGCCTGGAAAACTGGGTAATATTCTCGGACAGGCACTAAAATGCAGCTGCCTCTCATTAGTACTCAGTCCCTCCTTACTCTAATTTAATCAAGTTGAATGGTAAAAGAAATTACACTTTTTTCCTCTGCAACGCGAAGTGGGAGGTATGTAAAATTACCATAGCTAACAACATTTGGGGCCAAGCGCGGCCTTTATGTAAATTGCGGCCAAATTAGTGAGCGAAAAAGGAAAAGAAATCCCAGCACAGGTAAAAGAAAAAAAAAACAGGCTCTTGAAGGTTACCTGGACAGCTTTTTGGCCAAGGTGGCGATGGCCCCCGGGGCAGGTGGGTGAGTGTGCCTATAAAAGATCATTAGATGGGAGAAGGTGAAATGGTTAAGCGACAACATCAGTGGCCTCATCATATTTTAATTTGCATTCAAATTAAATGGCATGCATATCACCGAAATCAAGTCATTCGCTCCTTGGGCTAAGTTGTATGTTGTTCAGATTTAATATAATATATAAGAATACTGAGAGAGTGGGATAATATCATAATAATAATAAGAAAGGAAGCTAACTTCGGCACGCCGAAGTTTATATACCCTTGCAGATAGAAATTCTATGACTAGGAATCCATACCAAATAAATTATATATATTTGTGTTAAAAAACAATGAAGTAATACCTGCTTTCATTTCATTCGCCTATACATATTTTATTTGCAGCTTTTCATTCACAGATTTCCATTTTTCTTCTACATCAAACGATAGTGTGTATGGCACCTATATGATATAGTCGTCCGATTTTCATGAAATTTGACACAAAATTTAAGACTAATATAAAATGGCTACACCTCAAATTTGATGAAAATCTGTTGAAAACTGAAAAAGTTATAATTTTTAATTGTACTAATTTCTCGATCGTTCCTATGGGAGCTATATGATATAGTAGTCCGATTTTCATAAAATTTTATACAAAATTGTAGAGTATAGTAAAATGGCTATATCTCAAATTTGATCCAATTCTATTAAAAACTGAAAAAGTTAAACATTTTTTTGTAAAAATTTTCCGATCATTCCTATGGCAGCTATATGATATAGTCGTCCGATCCGGCCCGTTCCGACATATATACGAGTGAGAGTATATAGAAAGCTAACTACAAAGTTTCATTCAGATAGCTTCAAAACTGAGAGACTAGTTTGCGTAGAAACGGACAGACGGACAGACGGACAGACGGACAGAAGGACAGACGGACAGACGGACAGACGGACAGACGGACAGACGGACATGGCTAGATCGACTCGGCTGTTGATCCTGATCAAGAATATATATACTTTATATGGTCGGAGGTGCCTCCTTCACTGCGTTGCAAACTTCTGACTGAAATTATAATACCCTGCAAGGGTATAAAAATATAGTTGCTTGGGAGCAACATTCCTTAATTCATAAATATTTATAGTTTGTGTATTGAATGATGAATAATTCGGTGGATGATAGTTGAAGGTTCTTCATGACTTATTTCCTTTACTATTAACACTTCCAGATTTAAGGTTTATATGTCAGCAATTCATCAGGTTAATTGTTGACACTTATAAAGTTCTATTGAATGCTACAAAACCAGAATAAGCTCTTCAAAAATCATATTCTGGAAGTACAATATCAAATATAATAGGGACCATTTTCTAAGCATATTTTCTTACTTTGTACAACTTTCTATTAACAATTTCTGGCTTTTTTTCCCAAAGCTATTTAAGAAATATTAATCTCTTTCTTAAATATTTAAAAATGTAATCAATTAAAGAAAAAATAAAACCTGTAATTATTTAATCAGGCCTTCTATAACCAATATCTTTTTATATAGTATACTTTTCGCATGTTTCCTTAAATAAATCCGACACTGAACAACAATAAAACTTCAATTAATTGAAATAAATTTCTTTATAGTTAAGTTTCAAGTTCCTAATTTAATATTTAGAAGTTAATTTTACAATCCTTTTGCTGCATTAAGTACTGATACTGATTGGCTTCGTCTGCCTCAATAAACTTGATGATTTGACTTAAAATCCTACCAAAATGTGCTTTTCCCCACTTAACCCGAAAGTCATTAAGGGCTGCCACTTGATTCCGTAATCCATAAAATCGTATTCTTCTGCCATGAGGCAATGTATTTCAGTCTCAGCCTCGCCACTTTTCTTGGGAATAGAATAATCCCCCGCAGGCGGGCTTTCCTTTTGGGAAAATCCCCACCCATTTACCAAAAACCACATAGCTCCCGACGACTGTCATCAAGTTGGCTGACGTCAAAAATGCTGCCCTGCCCTGTTTGGCAAAACTGAGCCAACAATTAACAATTAAAACCCCAAAGCGCACAACTCAATTTTGCAATAGACACACACACACACACACACACAGAGAGGGCAAAACACTGGCAATGGCAATTTCATATATAGATAGATAACAGGGGAGAGATAAGGGTAAGCCACGACAACAATAAGCGGCACCAATGGACACTCCGGAGGAGTCCGGAGGAGACATCCTTGGGGGGAAGGACACGGCCAAGTTCTCTGTGTGTTCACGGGACGCTCGTCGCACTTACAACTAAAAACTTGTTACGTATTTAATTGCAATTAAAAAGTTGTTTTGTAGTTACGAGTGTTGTTGTTACTGTTGGTCCTGGTCGTGGTCCTCGTACTGGTGTTCTTGGCTTTCTTGGTGGGTGGCTTTCGAAATTGTCTCCAATAACAAAACCAGAACCGAAAAACCCCAAAGACTCTGGGATGAAGTCATTACGAGGCGAAATGAAAATGCGTGGAAAAGAAGCCAAAAGGGTTTTCCGCTTAATGACTTTGATGGTGTTTCGGTGCTTTTTGGATAAAGCAAACCGAAAGTCCTCCGCCGTTTCCCCGCGTCTCCTTTGATTTTAACGATAGCACTCATTAGAGTTTTGCGATTTTTGGCTTAAAAACTTTTCCCATAACATTTGGCCATGGCCATCATCGCGATTTTGACACGAAGCCATTTGTGAGATTCGTTTACAAACAGGAGGCAAATTTTCCACACAGATCCCTGCCGTCATCAATTAAGTAATTTCTTTTGATTTGATTAAGCTTATAGGGATAATTTTAGGGTTGCTTAGGGAAATCCTTTGGGGGTTAAAGACAATGCATCTGGAAGCTTTGTAGTATTTATGAAATTAAAGTTAATTAATTAAAAGTTACCTTAACAAATAATACAGTTCAGTGTTTTTATTATAGTTTTATGGCTTTAGATAATGGCTTTATTTTGTATGTAAGAAGAAGTAGAGGAGTGTTCAGACTTTTACTCAGTGATCTTTGATGCTCAAGGTTTAGCCAAAGAAGTTGAAAAGATTTTCCTGCTGCTGTTGTTGTTGCTGCTGTTGGCCTCCACCACCGCCTCCTTGCTGCTGTTGCTGCTGCTCCTGGAAAAACTCGACACTGCCGCCAAAAGGACCTCGGAAGATGACGCCTTCCTCCTGCTGCTGCTGCTGTTGTCCTCCCCCGAATCCGCTTTGCTGCTGCTGCTGCTGCTGCTGCTGCTGTTGTCCAAATTGCTCAACATCCCGCACCAACTCGCCAAAGAGTCCAAACTGAGCCGAAGCCAAGGCAAAAAGGGTCACTAAGACGAGTATCTAAGGGTCAAATAAAAATCAGGGAAAATATAAACAATTTATTTTGGTAATATACAAAAATAAGAGTCTAGTTTTAGTCTATAAATTCTATTAATTTCTACGTAGTAATATTAATAGTAATCGCAGAGTTTATGTTTCACTTTAATTTAACTTTTCATTTCACATTTTCTCATTGAAACTCACCAATAATTTCATTTTTATCTAAAATTTTGTTTACTATTTAATTTCCAATCTTATTTCGCTGAACTGCCTTAGCCAACTGTTAGGGTTATGTATGCCGGCTGTGAGTATTTATCAGATTTTTTGTTTGGCCTAAAGCCTCTCGAAACTGGTTGAACACGGGCCGAGCACCTCGTGGACTTCCCTCTTGGGTCGATCATAGACATTTGTTTTCTGTGGGGATTTTTTTGTTGACGAAACCTCGAGTATGGTTGTCAACCTTTGTGAAAATACAGGTTTTTCGTTGCACAGTGGTTATTAAATAAAAAAAAATTATATAATCTAGCCCTACCTTTTCTTCATAGGAATTCTGAAATAGATTGCTAAGCTTCTTGTAGGTTTCAAAGTTGTATACTAACTTTTATTTAATGTAAGTGATTTTGTTAAGCCAAGTTTTTAGCATCACAAAATATGTTACATTAGTCGTTGAGTTTTGAATATTAATATAGTAAATTGTTAGACACTAAGAAATAGAGAAGAAATGTGTTATATATTTTCAACTCTAGAAAAAGACCTAGGAAGCATTTTTAATTAAACATTAGAACTATTAATATTGTTTTTTTTTAATCGAGTTGCTTATACAATAATCCAAAGCACTAAAGGTAGAATTAATAATTTTTAAAATCAATCATTTAATTCTCAAATACTCCACAGTTAGTCTCACGATCTCTGCCGGATTCATACTTCTAATCAAATTATTCGAATTTTTCGCATATTTATTCACACATTTTTGATGAGTCACTTTAATTCTCTAATTTAGCTTTTAAGTTGTTTACCGATTTATAATTTCACACCGAATTGAAGTCAGCCGAGTGCTTCCGCAATATGACATAAAAGTCATAATGATTGCATTAAAAACGAATCGATTTTTAATAATGGTTTTTTACACGTCTGCCAATGTTTTAGAAGGGTTCCTACAATTAGTAGTATTATCTCATAGAATATTAGCTTAAACTAGTTTGAGGAAAAATATGTTTTCGTATATGAATTGCTAACTTACAAATTTTCTGATATTTATTTAAACCCAATCTGTATTTAAAAGAGAAATGGATATAAGGGTATAATTCTTGTAGAGAAATGATGAATACATATTGAATTATTCAAGTTTTTTATTCATTTTTAATAGGTGATAATTATTGGCTAAATTAAGATTGTACTCTCCCCATACTAAAAAATTAAATTAGCATCTTTAACCACCATCACTCTAACCAAATCACTTGAATTGAGAATTTAAAACGTGGATATCGAATTCCAATGATTTCTTTTTAAGTCTTGATATTGAAAGTTAGGGAATACCTGAGCACCTCCCCCAAATCTACTACTTTTTTAAGCCCATAAATTAATCCACATATGTCTCATCCGAAATACTTGTATCGTTATATGTTTTAAATATTATTTTATCTTTTATTTAACTAAAACTTTAATAAAGTAACTAGAAGAAGCCTCCCTGCTGCTGCTGCTGTTGCTGCTCGAAGCCTCCTCCGAAGCCACCAAATCCTCCGCCGAATTCTTCCTGCTGTTGTTGCTGCTGGCCAAAGCCTCCTCCAAATCCTCCACTGAATCCTTCTTGCTGCTGCTGCTGCTGTCCACCAAATCCTCCAAAGCCTCCAAATTGTGGCAGAGCAGAGGCAAAGGCAAGGAGGGCCACAAAAACGATCACCTGAAATGGGAAGATCCTTAATTCCTGTCAAGTGTTGATCGAGAGGCTTTACTTACCAGGAACTTCATGTTTGATATGAAATTTAAATTAGTTGCAAGACTAAAATCCAGCAGATGGGGATGGTTTGAAGTAGCTTTTGATACTGAGCCCTTTTCACTGCGTCTTTCTCTATTTATACGAATCGATTGACCACCAAAAGAGGTTGATATCTTTGAGGTTCTTTACCCGAATTCGGAAGCAACTTGTCAGCCAGACACTGGTCCAGACGGTTGGGCTTCCCTCAATGCTTAGCGAACGTTTCTCTTTCGATCCGGTTTTTGGATTTGTTTTGGTTTTATTTATATGTTTATTTATACGGGTTGCTATTTTTTTTGTTTAGTCAGTGAACAGGCGCCAGGTGCGTGTCTAGCTTTATGAATTTTTATAGTTTTCTGGGTAATATTTAAATATGTTTATGTTTTGTATTAAATAAAAATAGTGACACGTTTTACAAATCAAGATTACACCACCAATGACACAGTTAAGTGTTTTGGTAAAGGGATTTTAGTTTCAATGATTTAAGGATCAATTTTTAATAGGAAACATAAGTTAAAAGTAATGTTATTAATTAGTTTCTATAGATTAATTAGTAAGAAAAAGGTTTTGGTTCTATCTTTTACTAATATAAATAAAATAACTTGCATTTAAAGTCTTGGAATTTGTCTGTCTGTCTTGCAAATTTATTAACCATTTTTAAATGAATAATTCTGTAATAAAACTTGACTTATTGATTCTATTTTCCTACTGCAAACATATGCAAAATCACCCTACTTCGTGGCATTTTCTATCGATAAACAATCTCCATTGGCATAATCAAAAGAAATATATATATTTTTTGTACTTTTGTTATTTGTTTTGCGTTGATTCCAAAGACTTGTCCGCCATTTGACACGGGGAGCACGGTGAACGAAGCTCACTCGAAAGATAAGTGCTTCTTCGAAGGGGAATCACCTGCTTTTTTTGGGGAATTTTTCCGCTGCTCTCCTGCGAGTTGCAAGCTGTACACATCTTGACTTCAGGAAGGGAAGGGGAATGAAGTGAAATTGCATTTGGTGCGGCGCCCACGGCAATCGAGTTTGGCAATACGTGTTGGCTTTAACTTGGCTCGAAGCACCCCTTCAGCCAGGAAGCCAGAAGGGGCGAACGTGAAAGACGAGAGCGTCTTTGGGTGTACTTCAGTGGAGCGCATAAAACCCTAAATGAATTTATTTGGCTCATTTAGTTGCAGCTAATTTATTTTTATTTTCATTGAATTTGTTTCCAGTCGAGCAGGGTCACAATCCTGTTTGTGGGTTAAGTGAGAGCTGTTTAGAGTGGGGACTTATGACATTATCCGGTTGGAAGTTGTAGCTAATCCCAGTAAGCTGACTTGGCTTTAACCAAAAGTCTCTGCTGGCACTACAAATAATCCACTAGTTTTCTAAAGCCTAATCATAGAGAATTTTACCCCTGCTGAAAATGTGCAGTAATTTTGGTAAAATGCCTAATGAAACCCTTTGCGTCGGGGAAATTGCAGAGCTCCAAAGGGAAATCTCGTGCGGCGACCTCTTCGTCGCGTGTCAAAGTTGCAACGCTCGGAGCTCCTTTGATGGGGATTCAACACGACACCGAGCACTCAAATTTGTTTGAATTCATTTCAATTACCGTCAATTTTCAATAATTTTGTTCAAATTATATTGCATTAGACTTACAGCCTAAAAAACACTTTACATAAGCATAATTAGCTAAGGCACGTTAGGGATTTATATTCTTTATGATTTCATACATTGTTTAATATGAAATTGTTTGGGATATTTATATTTAACAGATAATATATAAAATCTATGAGTACAATTTACCATATTTACTCTTCAAAAAGAACAGGAAAGGAAGAGGTTTGAATTCTTGTCTTAGTTTAAGTTTTTAAAGGATACTTCTTTACATATCCTTCGGCTAGTGATCTTTTGACCTCTTTGGTATCTAAAAAGTATCTCCATTTACCCTATCTATTATTCCTTTATTCCATAACCCCCCCTGCAAGGAATCCAACTACGTTTAATTTTAAACTTTTTGCGCCAGTAACTTTGTCCCCTTTCGTTGCGATGTCTAAGGTTATTAAGGGTTGCTGGCAATGCATTAGCCCTGCCAGTATTTTATGCTCCTCATGCAGGTGTAGGCGGTGTGTGTGGAATTCTTAAAGGGGGGGTGGGGGGAGAGGTGAATTTCATAT
Source organism: Drosophila serrata (assembly GCF_035046125.1). Taxonomy (NCBI): domain Eukaryota; kingdom Metazoa; phylum Arthropoda; class Insecta; order Diptera; family Drosophilidae; genus Drosophila; species Drosophila serrata. Next base: position 44,733 of record NW_028257129.1, on the reverse strand, counting down.
GAATTTCACATGCTTAAGCCACAAACTTATGTGCGCGCACAGCTTGAAATCCACGCTCACGTAAACTTAACTGGAAACTAAACCCGAAAAAAATGGGACGCCAAAGAGGAAGAACTGGGAACTTTTGCTGTCGCTTTACCCCATCACTCCATTCTGTGCACTGAGAGAAATATATAACTTATAACCAAAGAAAAAATTCATATTCCAACCAACACTTGTCCTATTACCTTTTAAAAGTATTCTCTTTTGCCTTTCAAAGTTTGCATTATATTGTAAACCTTTTCTCCCTGTGCCTTGTCGATGCAACTGCATTTTGACTTTGGCATGTTAGCTGGGGCTTAGGACTTAGAACTCGACACTCAACAATTTTTGGAGCCAAGTCAATGAGCAATTGACTGCCAAAACCCGGCCAGCCCCCATCGTCCTTCTGCCACCTGCCACCTTCATAGAGATACGGCTTATATGCTACGGCAACTTCCTTGCACTCTGCATATTTTGGCGCAAATATGTTTTAATATGGGTTAGGAAAACTTTTTTACTGCATCCGGTACGCTTCTTTTTTGGGGTGAAGTTTGGCTTTTGCCACTTTCCTCCCCCCTTCTAAGTCGATGGGGGGGGGGTTTTCCTGCCACCAAGTGCTTTTCCGGCTGAAAAACTGAAATTTTACTTGTTGATGAATGTTTGTCCTGGAACAATTTTCAAATCAAGCTAAGAAGAGATTTTCCAAGGCTTTTGCTTGGGTTTTTAAGAAACCCAGGAAAGGGGTGGATTTTTTTGTTTCCTTAAGAAATCAATAAGTGAAGTTATGCATCTTATTCTTTACAGTTAATGTATTAATTTATAGAATATATTTATTAATGTAATATATTTATATATATTTTACAATAATAGTACGTGAAGAACATTTGTTATTCCAACTAGTGTGAAGTTTGTTCACAACTAAATATTTCTATGACAAAAGGTATTCTTTTAGGCAATAGAAATACATTTATTAGTATATTTTCTTCTTATATTTAATTTTCTGAATTTTCTCAGTACCATTTTCAACTATCTCCCACCAGCCATATGCACTAATATTGTCCTTATATTACTCGCTAATTGTATTTCTTCACCTGAGCAAACTTTGGGCCGTAATCACCAGAGGCTGGCGACCGACAAAAGCGGCCCGCACCTTGGCTTCCACTCGGAGATGATGTCGCCTTGGATCCGCTCAAGTTGAGACCGAGTAGTTTGCAGTTGGGTAACCGACGTTGAAGATGCATCTGCAGCATAACGGGGCAACGTGGCAAGAGGGGGGTGGGGGAGGGTGCAACATGAAGAAGAAGATGCAGACGAGGGGCTCTTAAAAGTTTGGTTTTAATTAAAGGAAATTTGCGTGCGTGGCACTTGATTTGTAGTTTTCTAGTGCTTCCGTGTGTGTGTGTGTGCGGGCCAAAAGGGGTGTTTTCCGTTTTCCATTTTCCATTTCCCACTACCCGTTACCCGCTACCCATTACCCCGCCGCTAACCTCATAAAAAAATATAAATATAATTGAAAATTCTAAATTGCAATTGCCGCAAGTGCTCCTCCATTTGCAGAGATGCAAAGTTTCCAAAGCTACCAAGATGGTTACCAGGATGCTGCTGCGATCTTGCAATGCGGGCTCTGGGCTCTGAGTCTGGGCAATTTCTTAGTCCCTCTTTTAATTAGAAGCAAATGCAAATTTACACTTTGAGTGTTGCCGGTGATGACGGAAGTCATTGGTAAAAGCCGAACCAGTTGGGAGGCATAAAGTTTCTTCCGACGCCGGAACTCTAAAGTTCACACTCGTTGTCAGTGCAGATATAATGAGATAATTCTCAGTTAATGTGAGGGCAGAGGAAAAGAGTGGGTTAAGTCACTAAATGTTAATGTAATTCAGAGGAAGCAAGAGCCTAATTTTATGAGAGAACAAATAGCTTTTTTCTGGCTTTGGTAGAGTCTCAAAAATTATTAGGAAATTATTAGATCTTTATAGGAACTTATATGAAAGCTAAAGACTATAAAAATTGTTAATACTAATTAAGTTTTTAATAAATAGAATGTACAATTTTAAATACAGTTGAATGATTCACGTTAAAGTTATTAGATAATAAATTAACAACCTTTTATCTCCATGCTGTTAGCACTCGAACTTACTTCAAATGTTCTTCTAAATTTATTTCAATTAATTCTACGTTTATAAGATTAAAAGAACAAATAATCTCCTATGAAGATTATAGTATATAAGTTATTTTCCAACACTACATTACGATTATAGTACATATATAAGTTATTTTCCAACACTACATTTTATGCTTCTTCGATCCAATAATCAATAAGAAATTATGTAGTTTATAAAAGTCTTAAAATTGTATTTCAAAAAGAAAATCTGCTTACTTTTGGACCCCTTTTTAAATGATTTTAAATCCTAAGCGATGTCTTTGAACTCTTGTCACTTAATCAATTGTACTAATCACACTCTTTTACCTAATTAACACACCATAGATTATATCTGAACAGATAACAAAATTTCAAACTCTTTTTCCAACATAATACTCACTCACTCACATACATAGATGATAGATGCTTCGTAATAATGAACTTGGCTTTCCATTCATATTCCATTTCCCTATCTCGTTCCATACAAATGCACATCATTCATGGCGAATTAATTACCGCAAAGCTATTAATCAACAAAAGGCGAGATAACCGACAGATAAAGTACGCGTTCTTGCTTTTCGAGTGGGTGGTTTTAGTGGGTGTTCGGGGGGTGTTTTAGGGGGCCCACGAAAAGTTAATTTAGTGTATTAAAAGTAGCCACAGGAGTTGCAATAAGTTGTAATGGCCAAAAAGGGAGGGAGGGAGTGAGTTTCGGTTTCGGATAAAATCCTTTCGAGCGTGAAATGTCCGAAATGGAAATGGAATTACCAGTCGGAGAGCTTCCTCTTCTTTTTTGACTTTTAACTGATGGGCAACAAGTGGAAATGAATGAATGACTGGGCCAAAGTAATTAAAATCGTTCCTTGTCGCTTTGCCTATCTCCTGGAAGTTGAGACAAAACTTTTCCATATTTCAAATCCTGATTCCGACACAGTCGTCTTTCGTCTGTCGTCTGTCGCCTGTCGCCTGTCGGTTTCCAGGTTGTGTTGTCAACGATGGCTTATAAGCGGCATTCCAGCTGAACGCATTTTCCTCAATTGGTTTCATCCTCATCCTCCCCCCCCCCCTTCCCCCCTCCCTTACCTTGAGTTTCCCACTTTTTGATCTATTTCTCCGTTGGTTTTCCCTTCACAAGGTTTGTGATGAAAGACTGAGGCAACCGCAGGTAAATGAGTTTTGATATTGACATGAATTATTCGCCTCACTTAGCCCAGCAAATGGGGGCGTATTTGATATGTATCTCTGCATACACAAACAAACATTCTTCTTGTACATATTTTCCACTTGCTGGCGGGGGGTATGGGAAGGGAAAGACTTTTGAAGAATTGTCCCGAATATAGGAAGAGTGTGGGGAAGTCACCTGTTGTGCAGCAGCAAAAGTAGTGCAAAAATTCTAAGGAATTCTTTGCATTGCATTATGAAGATTTTTAATTTTATTTTATTAAATACCTTTTTAACTTCACACTAGGGTAATGGACCTTTTCAACCTAAATTAGATGTGTAAACCAAATTGGAAAAAACAACAAAAGACAATTTATTTTCCCGTTCCTCCTGTTAAAAACCACCGTTTGGAACCCAAAGATAGAATAATAACTCCCGTGTTCTTTATCCTATCAAATTAAATTTTAAATTTAAATAAAATTAACACATGTATTTCTTATCAGAAATAATATAATTGGAAATATTATATTATTACCTAAATATATATATAAAACCTAGTAATATTATGTTATTATCTTCCATATACCATTATATTTTCAAATTATTACTATATAAATTATTTCTTATAAGAAATAAAAGTGATGGGGGAACTAATTAAATTTTGATTACTTATCGCTTTGTAAAGAAAAGCTCTATTTTGTTTTTATCCAGAAGAGAATTTGATGATTTTTGAGCATTTGTCATTGAAATTTCCTTTAATTCATTTCGAGAAAAAAGACTTCTCTCCTTAAATTCATTTCAAAATTAAAAATGAAACAAATTATAGTATATAGAAATAAATCCCATGAATATAAAAACACAGTTCTAATACGTACAAAAGAAAACCTTAAATTGTATCTTGGTTTCTTAACTAAACCAGAGGCAGTTAACAGAATGCTGATAACTAGTATCAAACTGAGATGTCACCAAAGAAATATTTATTTTTAAATTATGTATGCATTCGATAATGCAGTAAGCTTCCCGAAACCTTAAAAAATAATATACGATTATGAATAACAAATTAAATAATCGGAAAAGTATTTTAAAACAGTTAATTTCTGGGCTACCTAAAAGAAATTTTCAAGAGTTTTACCTCCGGAGTTAACAGAGAGAAGCTCGGACTGTTAACTCCTTACAGAAGTAAAACCTTTAACAGTTTTACATAGCTTATGTAGAAATGTACTAGACGGTTCATGTGCGACACCTAGTGGCCAGACTTGGAACGTAAGGCTTGGCATTATACACGACACTTACATTCATACATTCTACATAGTAAAATCTTGTTATATGTAAAACATAGTACGTATACTTTATATTTCTTTATGTTATTTGGTTAACATAAATAAATATTAAGTATACGTATTGTTTTTTTACATATCACAAGATTTTGAATATGTGTCAAATAATATTAAAAACGTTGATGCATTAAGTTAAAATGTGAAAATTAACCTATGCAAAATATGCTATAAGCTTATAAAAGTATTTACGTATGTAAAATAGTAATACAACAAATATGTACATATATATATTTATTATTATACATAATTATAATTTTCTTATAACATTAATAAACCAACATATTACTAGGTTTTTTAAAATTTATGCCCAGCTTGCTTCGACTTGAAGAATGATTTAAAATAATTCATTTCCTTGCAATATTGCTAAGGCCAAAGCAACAAAGTAGAACAACACTTAGACCGAAAGATGTCGCCTCCGTAAGCTTTTTTAGTTTACCTAAAACAAGAAAGATGGCTTTCATAACACTTAAAGCCTGTGAAAATTAATTTTTAATTTGTTAATAAATAAATTTGCAACTAGAAAAAAATTTGGCCCTCTACTCTCAAATATATAGTAACATTTAGAACTACATTTTCCCCCAAAACAAGCCATTGGAAAACCACAAGACTGTCCGTACGCAAATTCCTTGCTCGAATGATCAAATGGTTCACTATGCCAGGCACTATAATCGACGCACAGTGGTTGAAAACTGAGGAAAAATGTAAACATTCAACATTTTTATATAAATATAATATTTTTCCTAGGGTGTCTGGTTATTAATTTATTAGTTTTAATTAATCATAGTACCAAGGTCAGCTCCTTTTGGCAATAACTTTGTTTATTCAACAATAAAACATTAGTAAAGACTTTGTTTGGTTATTGATTCAATTTAAGAAAGTTTCTCAAGTGTAATATTTTCTATGTACTTCCAAATAAAATGTCTTGAATTTTTAATGTTAGATCACTGTGCTTGGCTAGCCACAAAACTCCCTATAGCCTGAGGAGAAACCCAACTCTTCGATGCGCACCGGAAAAATCGCTTGCATGACTGAGAAGTTGGAACTGAGGCAGTAATTGCTGTGGCAGTGAAGCCTGGCTTAGTTTCGATCTTCCTCTTCCTGGGATCCACAATATTTGATTTGAGGGGGGATTGCGATCGCCTCACGCACACCCATCGACTGGTCATGCAAATCGCAAAGCCACTTGACCATGGCGATGGCTGCTCCTTGTTGTGCACATGAGCCAGATCTCGATGGGAATGAATACACTTGAAGACAAATATATAAAATAGACTAAAACTAAATAAAATAATTCATTTATCAATATTGTTTTTTTAATAAATTGAAAAGAAGAACAGACTGAACTTATGGCTTAAGTGAAGAGAATGTTTCCTAATAGAGTTTATAAAGCTTCTACTTATGCTATATTCTTTGAAGTCTAATATTATAGATTTTTCATAACAGATTATATTATTTGAGAGGCTTTTCTATGAACTTTAATATGTAAATATAATCAACTATTTATAAAATAGGTCAAAAGAGGAATATCCCACTTTATCAACTAATATTTTGAGCCCTTAATAGCTACAGTTTCACTTCGTTTGCTGACCTGTAATTCTAGTTCGGAAAAGTCATCTCACTTGTCATATTTCTTTTGTATTTTTCCCAATGTACGATCTGGTCGAGATACGCTTGGCTACCGACTGAGTGCCTCCATGGGCGCCACTTGTTGGGCGTTCATTGGGCCAACTTTCCCAGCCCAGTGAAGGTTGACCTTAATCGATTGTCGTTTAGCTGCAGATTTTCCTCCTATCGAATGGGTGGATGGAGGTTCTCCCTCCCCCGTTAGCTGCATTTCTTAGTTACTTTTACCCAAAAGCTGCCAAGTCACTTCTAATTGACCCAGCTGAGAGACGGCATGACGATGACGTTAAGAATAATGTCTCATAGTGCAATGATTGATGTCAATCCGGGGTCGCCTCGATCCCTGCTCCTCCTCCACCTGCCTAGAGTGCCCATAGTTTTCCCATTTTCCGTCTCTTTTCCAATTGGGTCAACTATTGGAAAAGCATTTCGATCGCAAAAAGTTCACTCTCATGGCCCGCAGAAATGTGTCAAGCCGCTGGCGCCTTGGGGTCTTTTTTTCTAAAGTATTTCCATTTATTTTTTCCCTCTTCTCAGTCTTAGTTTGCCATGCAAATTAAACTTAATACGACGTAGCAAGCAAGCCTCAAAAGGTGCAACCAGTTTCAAATGGCTCACAACGCATTGGCCAGCTAGAAAATAGAAGTAGGAGAAAAAAAAACTAAGAGTTGACCGCGGACAACGTCATGTTACGGCAGCAGGAATCATTTACACCTGTTGCCGTCCAGGTTGTTTGAGACTAGGACGCGGTGGCAGTACTATCCGCTCCCAGGGATTAACTTGCATTTGGGGCTTTAATCGCAAATCAGATTTTCACGGATTTGATGGGGAAATATACAGAGAGACAGGGAGAGAGAGAGAGGAACCTCCATACATAAATGGGACACGCTCCATTTTCCACACTCATCTTTGTCAAGTGGAATTTGACTGCCGCAGAAAATTTGGGAAGAAGTTAGAAGTCCTTAGTTTTAATCGATGGAAAATCTTCTAGTTGAGATTGAATGAGATTTAGAGTCTAGAAATGTAGTATAAATTGGAAGAAAAAGTCTTAAAATATGGCGTTGATTATGATTGTTATAAAGTCCTGTAAGAAAAACTTAATTTGTATATAAATTCCTTATTAAGTACCACAACTTAACATAAAGTAAAATCTTTAAATATGTCCTAATGTTATATGTAAAGTCTAAAAACGTAGTCTTAATTTTAATAAAGTCTGAAACGTAACTTAACTAACTTAAACTTTTCTGTTATTTATAATAACATGGTCTAAATAATTAAGGTGTATAAAAATGGGAAATATTTGTATGTAAAATCTGGTAACATAGTTTTCATTTTCATATAAAAGTTAGATATATAGTATATTTATCTATAGAGTCTATAAATATGGAAAAAAGTTTGCTATAAAATATTTTAAGGTAAAGTCTAGAAATATGGTGATTGTTTTGATATAAGGTCTGAATATTGTCCGAACATATTAAGGTAAAGTCTAGATGTATGGCCCTATGTATCAAAATGAAGTTTGAATATTGTTTAAACCTTAAAGAAAATTGAAATTACAGGAAACTTATTAATTTTCCTTAAATATATTTGAGAGAAGAAAAACCCTTAACTTTTTATGCATTTACAATTTCAAAAATTATTATTTTCCATCTTATTTTAAACAACATCCAAACATGTCTGTTTTTACTGCTATTGACTTTATGTTTTAATATAAATAACAAAGTTTAGTAGAACAAATTAATAAAGCTAACTAAATTTAAGCAAATCCAAAGTTGCATATAAAATAAAAGAGGATTTATATAGTGTTTAATTAAATTTTCTAAAAATATCAAAGAACTAAAATCATGTATGAATATGATTTTCTCGTATATAGTGATTTTTCCAGTTACATACGATCTTCGAGTACTAGACTTTTCCTTAAATATAAAATAATCCTCACTAGATTTTCAGTTCTTTTTGTCCTACTGTAAATGATCTCACATGAAGCCTTTTGCCGACCCCAAAACCCACTGGAACTGGCTTCGAGTCTTTGATTAGACTAGTTTTTAATTTTTATGCTATGTTTAAATATTTTGTGCCACACCTATGCCAAGCGACAACGACAATCCAGGCAACCAGAAAGCTTCGTGTGCACTTGTTTCGAGCAGCTGGAAGCCAAATTTAACGATGACATAAATACTGTAGATAACGAGCAGCAGGTGAGCCCCCAGCGAATTTCCCTCAAATTGTAAAGCTACAAAAAAATGGGAAAAATTAGGAAAATGTTAGAGGAAAAATAAATGATAAAGTTAAGTAAGTTACTTAGACCTTAATTTAGGGAGTGGAGAAATTAATTTCATATGAATACAGATATGATATCAAAAGCTACTTAAATAATTCAATAAATTCAAAGTCTGAAACTACTAAATATTTAAAGATTAACTACAAATATTTGCAAATGTATCTTAGATACTAAACATAAATATCTTTTGCTCAACAAAGCTCGAAGCGATCTGCCTTGCTGCACCTTCTCTTTATTTTCTTCTCTTTTTTGGATTTTTGTTTAATTTGTTTCTTGTTGTTAAAGCCCAGAAAGTGCACTTGCCCATATTGGTAACAGCCTGCAGTTTGTTCAACATCATTTTTACCTGGCCAGAAGCTGTTGTTCATGTTCATGTCGCGATAACTGGAGCAATAATCATGCAAAGCACAGTTAAATGAAGTCGCGCATGAAAAGCAGCAGCATAAAAATATTGCAATGAGAGAAAAACATAAATATAGTCGAAGAGAAAATTTTAAAAGAAAAAAAAGAAAAGAAAAAGGAAAACTGAAATTAACAAGAGAAACGAAGTAATTGCCAGTTAGGTTAGATGAAAAGAAAGAATTTCCAAGCAAATTATATTTTACGATTTTCAGTGAAAATGCCCAAGAATTAAGAGTTTGGATCTGGCACCGTTTTAATCATCGGTTGCATGCAACTCGGCAGCGGAACCTGTTGCACTTGCCACACGCCCGACTGAGCAGTTGATCGAGATTCACATACATATAGTATAGTATGTGGCTATATCTTACACTAGTCTGTAGGATTTTTGGGGCCCTGAATTCATTTCCCTCTCCGCCTTAACTTTTGTCTAAAACAAATTTGAACGTCACACTGCGTTAACGAGTATTTGATTTATCACATTTCTCTCTATATAATTTGAAATTGCAATCGAAAGAATCATAATGAAATTTTTATTTTATTTCGCACTGTCGCCGGCAGTCAACAGTGTTATATGAAGATTTATGGCAACCAATTGACCCAAGTCCCGCCAAGGTGCTGGCCCAAGAAGCTGTCAATTGGCCGCGGAGAGAACTTGGCAGCAAAATTGAAATTGAGTTTCAAAAAAAAGAAAAAGACTACGCCGGACAGTGACTTGAGGCAGTGATGAATTGTTTTTTGTTTCTAAAAATAATCAATTTTCAAGTATTTGTGGGGTTTTTTAAATGAGCAAATTTTACGATGATCAAATATATTGTTTTAATGAATATTTATATATTTATTTGGAGGCTGCTTCTAGGGTACTTTGATGAGCTAAAAATTATGAATCATGGACATTCAATAAATCTAAGAAATAACTGCAAAATGAAAACATAAAACTTTAAATTATTTAATATTAAAACTCATAAATAAACAAAAATTTTAAAGTTTTATAAATGAGCAATTATTTTGTTTTAATGAAAATATATGTATATAATTATTTGAAGGCTGCTTTTAGGGTACCTTGATGAGCTGATTGGCAAGCATTAAATTTAATAAATAAATAAACTTAAAAAAAAGTATGTTTTAAAAAGGTTATGCCTAATTATAAAATAAATAAATTGGTATATATAAAACGTTGAATACCAATTAGTAGTGAAATTTACTGATAAACTTTCATTGGTGAAAGTGAAACACTTGTGTTCCTTTAAAACCTATTTATATTATATAAGATCTCACATAAATTAGATTGGATATTTATTTATATTAAATTAGGCCAACAAGATATGATATATTATAAATATATGTGCAAATTACAAATTTACCTGCAATATATTTTTATTCAAACTCTGTGAAAATGCATATGTGCTTTTATAAATATACACTAAAGTTTTCACTTCTTAAAACTACCATCTCAACTCCCAATCTAATTACAACTCTGCTTTGCTCAAGTACCGACTAGAGTCTTGCCACGTCCCAACCCAAATTCAAAAACAAATTTGATTAATTTGACTTTAATTTCACTTGCTCGCCCAACAACGGCGGCACCTTTCAAAAAACTCATACAGAAAAGGGATCAGAGATGATCGGAGTGGAGGCATCGGACTCCCAAAGAGCTTTCGAGGGTAATTAGAGTAGAGATGCGGGTAAGCGTCTTAGTTTGTATTATACCAATACCTTTACTTTTTCCTATACCTATATTACCTTTACTTATACCTATAGTTATTACTCTGGCTGCAGTCGGTGCACATTTTCGCCCGGCAATTAAGGCGGCAATGAGTGCATACAGACGAGACAAGTGGGGACACTGGGAAAAATACTTGGGGAAATTTGAAGAATAGTAAGAAAATAAAAAAATAAATAAATATACTATGGATATATAAAGAAGAAAATTAATAGAGAAATGCCCACAGTAGCAGAGGAATTTAATAAAGATTTGTTTTGAAAAATTAGTATATATTGGAAATGAGTTTAGTTAACAAGAAAGATTTTTTTTAATTTTTTATTAGTTCTATTAGATTGAATGAATTTAACAATAGAAATCCTGTCAAAAATTTTAATAATCAATATTTTCTTAATCGTATTTTTACCAATAATTCACCTTAAATATTATCAATCTTTTTTTTATAATATTAGAACCAATAAATAATGTTAAATATATTATTATCTTATTCTTCTTAGTACTGAAAGAGTATTTATGAAGAACAGAAATTGACAAATCAATGGAAAAGTGTTTCGTAGTAATTATATTCGTCTTAGTTGCTATGAAATTAATTATGATGCTTTTTTATTTATACTGATTATTTTAATTGTTTCTAAATTGTTTCCCACATAATTTCATTTCAATTTTAAATTAATATCCATAACAATTTTACCCTATTAGTATTTGTAGCATTTATATTGTGCAAAATGACTCACTGATTAAGTGCCTCATAGCTATCTGTCTGAAAAATATAATGATTAGATAAATGTATCATAAAGCAAATAGAATTCCTAAACTTCTAAAGTATATTTGAACTTAAAAAAATGCATAGTGCTTTTTAACTGAGGTGCTAATTACCAATAGTTAAAGATAAACATGTTTTCTAAGCCTTCACTGAGCAGAAAACCTTTAGAAACCACTCCAAATGTTATACCTAATGAATGAAAAATGCTTATACTTATTTCTCTGAGTGTACCCGGCACTGAAGTCAGCAGACTTTCGTGCAGGACTGTAAGAGAGAGAGGGAGAGAGAGAGAGGGAGGGAGACTGACGTTGCAGCCGCCCGCTTCTAACGAGCGAAAGTGTTGTAAAATATTTTGTTCGCTTTTTTACTCAGCCGCTCGTCGTTCAAGTTTATGCTCGGAGCACATATTTCTCTTGTGATTTTATTGTTTTCCATTTCGATTTCTTTAATTGCATTTTTAGCTGTTTTGTTGTGGGCTTGGTCGCGCTCCAATTTGTTGACAAATAATTTTTGTGCACGATGCGTCACAGTTGATTGAGTGACTCGCAGGTGGGGCAGGTGGCAGGAGGCTGGAAAAGCCGCTTTCGTGCTGCTTAGGTATTTAATTAATTTCAATTTTTCTCTGCAGCTCGCTTGGAAGTGTGTGGAAATGTACGCTCCAATGCAATCTCCAAAGCCAGCTGAAAATCGTTTTGTCCACAGTCTGTGGTAACAAAAATGCAATCGCAAGATGAAAAAAAACACTAACCATTACTTTCATTTTCCCAATGGTAACAACAAATCTAAAAAAAAGAAAATCCAGTGCACGCGAAGAGCAATTTAAAAACCGAGGAAAATTAACATTGTCTCTGGCAGAGAGATGCGATTTATGAAAAATGCCATCAAGGGTTTTTTTTTTGCAAACTCAAAATAATTGCTTTATAATTATAAGTCGGTCTGGAAACATAAAAAAAGTACCTTATTATGCGAAGAATTAATTCAATGTGTGCAAAAAAATTAAACTTAATAATTACAGTGGGATATGAGGGTTTTGTTTTTGATAAGGTGGGGTTTTTGAACAGGTCTTGATTTATATAAATTATATTATTATTATAAAATTAGTTTTGAGAAATCATAATTATAAGAAAACCAAGAAAATCCTATTAAGAATTATCTTAGATATGGTTAGTTTGGTTAGGTTTGGTACAAAGCAACGTTTTTGTATATCAATACACAGAGACCAAGAAAGTATATCCTAAAGTAAATATAGAGACTTATCTTATTACCTGTTATTTATTTTTTAGGTGGAAGGGGTATTGTTAAGTTTTTAAATGCCAATTCATTTTAATTGATTCCCTTTTTGAATTCTTATTACTCAAAATGTCAAAGTGTTAATGTTACTATTATCAAATTTAAGTTAATTCATTGGATAGATTATTATGTCTTTTTTTTGCCTTAAATTAGAAAATAAGTTTTATAAATCAAAAATATAATAATTATAATACTAATTCAACATTAAAAGCAGCACACATCAAATATTTGCATAGTTTCTCTGGTCAGTCACAATTTTTCATTGCTCCCGGGCTAAAAAACAAATCGAATTTCCAATTCACAACACGATCAGGCTCAAAGACCTCAAAAAACCAACAAAAACAACACCAATAACAACTACAACACCAACAACAACTACACAACTAACACTACCTACCCAATAACAACAACACCAATAACAACAACACCAACAACAACAACAATTACAACAACAAGAATAATAACAACAACAACGAAAAAATGGCAATTTGTGGGCCCATTACAACAGCATTAAGGCTAAGAAAAAAATATAAAAAAGTGGGCAAAATGGAATAAAATTGACAACACCGTACCCAGATTGCAGCTCTTTTAATAGACTAAAAAAAAAACTGAGGCGCGGCCACCTCTTAGGCCTCCTCCCCATCCTCCCCTCCGCTGCACTTTCCCTTCCCTCGAGTTCCTCTACCCAAAAAAATTAAAAGAAAAAAACTCTGAATACGCACTGGCATGTGGCCAAAGTCGGGCTGGCTCTCACTCATATACGCATCGAAAATTGGGTGCGTTTATGCAAAAAAGATACAAGTCGACGTGGTCGTCGAGCCCCCGTTTCCAAAAAAAAAAAATAAACGAAGAAAAAAACACACTCCCGCCGCCTCTGCAACTTAAAAAAAAAATACAAAAACAACAAAGACAACATGAGTTTATTCTGCACACTTAAAGAAAAGTTTAAGACTAGAAAGTTGTTAAAATAAATAAAGGGTATCCAATTAACCGAATAAGAATGCAAATAAATCTGTTACTAAAGGTAACAAGTAAAATATGATATGACATATGGATTTGTTTACAGAACAGAACAAATGCTTTCTGAAATTTAATATATTAATAAAAATAAATAAAAAATGGAATTCTTTTAGGTTTTCAAGTAATTTATAATGTTGTTACATATTTTTATAGAGGGGTTATTTAGTCTAAAGTAAAGAAAAATATACAAAATTCTTACATATCTATGAAATAAATATTTTTTAAAAATTATAAATGAATAACAATGTGCACGCTCATACTTTTCAATTGAAAATTTCTGCAGCATTCGATTTCATGAAAAAATTATTTTGAAGGAAAAAAATACGATTAAAATAATAATATATGTTATATTTCTAATATCTTTTTGAGCGATAATAGCCAGACTCTCAAAAACTTAAAGTTTATGGAAAATTGCAATCTAAAACACTATTAGAAATCATAATTATAATTTTCTTACTCACACTCACTCAAGATCTTAAATAATAATATATTTTAAGAATAACACTTATTTACATAAATTAAAACAACTAACCCCTTGTATGTTCAAGATTTTCAGTTTCGTTCAAGAGGCACGAAAAAAGTTTATTTCAGAATTCTAATTACTTCAAATAATTAAGTTAAATTCTCCCGGTGTAGGTGAAATTGATTGGCGCGCGCCTTGGGCATATTTTCATGCGTTTATTATAGCCATGTTGGCTTTTTTAGACGCCGCCGTCGAATCGTTTCCAGCCATCAGTCTGTCTGTCCGTTTGTCCGTCTGTCCGTTTGTCCGTCTGTCCGTTTGTCCGTTTGTCCCTTGTCTAACCAAACCGCCACTGGAGCTGGCTGCATTTGAAACATGTTTAAAATTTATGATTAACACACGTGCATTCAAATGTTTTCCTACTCATTGGATTTTGTTAATTCTATGCCATAAGCCATAAGGCATCCAAAGATTTCTATTTGTTTGTATGAATACATTTTATGTGCATATTGTGTGTATTTATAGTTCTTATGTTGAATTATGGAGAAGAAAGAAACTTGAGAATCTTTCGACCACGTAGAGATTATCATAAGCATTTACATGGATATAGTAAGTGTCTATTTATATTCCTAATACAGATTACCTCACTATCTCTATTGCTATTAAACATCTATAAACATAAAATTAGAATTAAGACTATTATTGAACATAGCTTTTGGGTGCAGCTCGTGCAGCGTGGAATATGAACACTTTGGGCTTGGCTGACAAGTGTCGACAGTTGCGATCGGAGTGTAGGATATTTTCCATAACATTTTTCCCCCCTCTAAAAACCGCTGACAGACCCAAGTCAAAAGCTTAGGTGTGAGAGTGCACGACTAATTAAAGAGCTCGCCTTTTTCTTTTTTTTCACATCAATGTCCGACTTTGACCGTAAATGTCATCAACGTCATCGTCACCATCAAAATTTCACCAAGCCCATCCAACGAATGTCCATCAAACACAAATTGCATCTCACTCGACTTGCATATATGTATATTTTTTTAGCTGTTTTTTGTTATGACAGGTTGCAGGCGTTACACTGTCAAAACCCGAAATGAAAACGAATGCAAATGTTGCGAAAATATCACTCTCTCCCCGGTACAAGTCGTATTTGGATTGTACATATTATAGCAAACTTTTTCGGTGGGCTGGTATTTTTTTTGGCACACGTCAGCCCCAAAAATTCCCAACGGCCAAGAAGTCAAAAGACGTCCAAAGACAGGGGCTACTGCTACTTACACTTCTCACTACTTCACTTCCACTTGACTCCCACTCGAGAAAGCACAGGAAATACAGTGGTGTTAGTTCCTTAAAAATGCAATTCAAATACTGTATCAATAAATTTAATATTTGTATCTATAAATTAATATAATTCGGCATACTTTTTTATGAGTTTCTAATATATTCTAAAATTGTGAATATATTTTAAAAGAGTTTGCTACACTCCCTTCAATAAATTACTGTTAAAAATATTAAATGATATATGGCTAAAAAAAGATATTTTAACTATTCGCTAAACAAATATTTTCGCTTTCAATAAATTACTGTTAAAAATATTAAATGATATATGGCTAAAAAAAGATATTTTAACTATTCGCTAAACAAATCTTTTCCCTTACAGTTGAAATTTATCCGAACGAAAATGTATTACAGAGTGCTACATAGGACCTAATTCTGATGATAGGAGTAAAATGCACTTTACCTAAAACAGAAATAATGCTATATTTTCATGGTCTTTTGATATTTAAAATATCTTTAGACTATCTAGGATCAGGTATTATTTTAGTAACCCGGTAAATACCTGGGTTTCTGTTAATGTGTGAATTTAAAACCACATTTTACTAACGAAAACGTTGATTGTCTGCTAAATTTTAATAGTTATGATAGAAACTGGCTTTGCGTCGTAGAATCAAATTTATCAGGAATACATAAATTTGTATACTTTAAATTTAAAATTGTTTCCATTTATGACTTACAAAGTTTAATCAAAAGTTTCTTGGTTGGTTTAAACTTTTTAAAATTATAATTAGTTAACAAATGCAATACTATTTTGAAAACGTTGTTATATTTACCGTAGATTCAATATTAATATTTCTTCCCTAATCTTAATCATTTCCTGATATATGTATCTTTTATTAATTTCCCCATCGTTTATGACCCACTGTACTCTTGAGGCGTATAATTTTTGCCACCTCATTCAGTCAACCAGTCCGTCATTCAATCATTTGGCACGTCTTCGTTCGTGATGAGAGGCAAGACTGTAAGTGGGGAGAGTCTTTCGGGTGGTGCGGGTGAATAAAAGTCGTTTAACCGGCAAATGCATTTATCATATAATCGAATATTCATATTCAGGTGGGGTTCTTCTTTGATTGGCGCTGCCATTTGCTGTCATGTGAAATTTCGCCAGGCATTTGGCCAACTTCTTCGTTTTTTCCTTCTGTTTTGGACAAGTGAAATGTTCGTCAAATTGATATCACTAGCTTACAGGGAAAGAAGTTGAGTGTTTTAATAAGAAAAATTAATATAAAATACCAATAAGAATGTATATTAACTATATACAAAAAAGTTTGTATAAAAGAATGTATCTGTAACTGTGTTTCCTACAAAAATATAACACTTGTTAACCAGTGTAATTTCTCTTTTTCTATTAATTGTTTTCATTTATTTATTGTAAGACAGTTGTGGAACGGATGGAAACAATCTAAAAATCAACGCTACATTTTATGAGACTTCACAAAAGGAAATGGAGAGAGTAAAGTTTTCTAATTTATTTACATTTTTTTAGTAATATATAAAAATTCAGGCATATTTTCTTTCCCTAAAATAAATGCAACAAAGATTTGTTTTGCCTCTGCAAAACCCTCAGGAAAATTTCCACATACTCAAAACGTCAGTTTCATTTTCAACCATAACTTTACGTCCCTGTAATTGCATTTTGTGTTGTGTTGGATTTTTTTCCAGCTTTTGTAACACTCCCAAGCTATCAATTGTCCTATTAAGTTGAGTTTTTTGTCTACCTCTCTGGAAGTTTGCCCTTTTGCCACTTGTTTCGCAATCGAAAATGAGTTGTTAGAGCCGAAATTACCATGGACAACACAACACACACGTGGTGTCCGTTGGCCATTGCACTTTATCGATGGAGTGATGGAAGACAACAAAAAATAAATAATGTGAGATTGCCTCATACCAAAAAAATGTTGTAAAAGTGAAAATCATAAATGGTTAATTGTGTACAAATGCAGAAGGTAAAATTCAGTCTCAGAGAAAAGGTTAAAGTTAAAACAGAGATTTAAATATTATATTCCTTTAAGAAACTTATATTCTTTTGACCTCCAACTGCAACTATAAATTTTAAAACTATATATTTATTAACCATTCCATAACCTTCTCTTTAAATATATTTTGTTTATATGGGCAGTTATATTTTTACGAGTTGCATTCATATAGAGTGTGGGTTTCTCAACCAATTTCAATTAAATACGCATATCAAATGCATTTTTATGGTTGCCTTTCGGCTTTCCGATTTTAAAATCTACAAGAGCATAATTTAATTTGTTTTACAGCTTTGCGTTTATCGATTTCTTGTGCAACTTTATGGCGGCTTTCAATTTGTTTTATGCTCACTCCTTTTTCTTTTTTTTTTTTTGTTATTTTGCATCCGTGACTCAGCAACAACAACATGGCCAAATCTCTTAGCCGGCAACTGGGAAATGAGTTACAAAAAAAAACTCGTCACCGAATCAAAGTCTTCCTCAAGTCCACCCAGAGATATCCATGGGATATCCCGCTGCGTTCTGCTTATTATATGATTTATCTGCATACAACTCTCGACTTGCCAACTTTTTGCAGAGGCTGCACTTCACATCGAGTTAAAAAGAGAGTGGGTCAAGTGCAGTCAAAAGTGAAATTAATATTTGCTCGCCCTTGCAGAATCCAAATTGGAAATAACAAAAGTGGGCATACCCGATTTTAGGGGGTATTTTAAACTATATTTTTAAGGTATTTAAGTTGCTTTAAAAACGAAGGAAATGATATAAGTTATAGTTATATTCTGGCTTAGGTTTTTGTTGCAAAAAATTCATATATTATGTACCAAAACTTCTTTATAAACAATGGAAATAATGTAGATTATAATTCAGGTTTAGGTTTTAATTGCAAAAAAAGGATAACGAAACAGAGAGAAGTATGTTTATATAACTGAATTATTTGAGTACTTTAATAATATAAATTTTAATAGTAAAATATACGGAAGTATATTTATATTATAATATATATAATTATTTATTTTAGTATAATACAAATGTTTTATTTGAGAACTAAAATACTTTCGAAATTTAAAGACACTTCTCTCTTAACTTTAACTTATTTTTGGTTCATTAATAACATAGTTACAGTAATTCAACATTTTTTCATGGGAAAAACTAACTAAAATTTCAATAATATAAATTTCAGGAGTAAAATAAACGGAAGTATATTTATATTATGATATATTTTATTTCTTTATATATTTTAAAGTAATATATATGTATTATTTTATTAGTAAAATACTTCCGAAATTTAAAAGTACTTCTCTCTTAACTTTGACTTATTTTTGTCTCATTAATAGTTACAGTAATTCAACATTTTTCATGGGAAAACTAAAATGTTGCAGTTGCGATTCATAATTAATTTCTGTTTTGTTACTTTTATGGTTGGTTCTTGTTTTATTATTTTTTTTTGTGTTTTTAATGTTTATAGTTGTCTAACCAGCAGGTGCACCGAATCAGTGTTGGCCAAAACCCACGCTTTGCGTTCAAACACTTCAAAAAATATATCAAAAATAAAAGAAAATCAAGATTGATTTAATAAAATAAATATAATCAGTTATTAAGCAATTTAAGAATGATTTTCTTAAGTTCAGAATACTTTTAAGACTATTTCAAGACGATTGCAAGTAAAACAGGCTGACGCCCAGGTTCTAAAATGTTTCAAAATGTAATACAATATTTTTCCAATATTATTCTGTCAGTGTACTGAGGAAAACTCACTCTGTTAACTCAACTGGGCGTCGAAGTTGCGTGTTGGCTCAGCATCAGGCTTTTGTTCAAACACAAAAAATAAAAAAAATAATGCAAAGAAAACCTAAAAAAAATGCGATTCCCCCGCTTGTGTGTGTAAAAAATAAATTAATTGAAATAAAATTCATTAAAAGCGCTGCATTGACAAATAAATCATTGTTCGTTCGACTGTCATGTCAAATAAATCATAAGACACGGAAAAGTTGAGCAAGCAAATGGGAAACTCGGGAAAATGGAAAACTCCTGCACTCTGCGTGCATACAGTTTGCGCTGATGAAGAGTTAACTGTAAATTATGTTGTCGCAAAATAAAAAAAATCAAACAAAATATAATAAAAACTGTTGAGAAGAAATATAGTTTTATATTTTTTCTTCTACTTTCCCAAAAAACGAGCGAGGAAAACTAGCGAAAAACGACGGAAAATAAAAATAAAGGAAAAACAGATAAGTTAAAAACCGCAACAAGTATACGCAATGTTGGTCTCCTTCGCTCCACGAAACCCAACCGATTCCGCTTGGCATATGTCATGGCTGTGACGTGTTTCCCTCCCCAATTTTCAATTTTCCTTTTTCCTCTTTCCTTGTTAATGAAACGCGATTTCCTAGCTGCCTGTTTGCCGCTGACGTCCGTTGTTGCTACAACCGCTGCCGTTGTTGGTTGTTATTATTCACGCGCTTAGAGTCAATTATCAACAAGCCACGAAAAAAAATAAATGTATCTATATATGGATGGGGGAAAACTGTTGTCGAATCAGTGAGTGGTTTGTGAATGCTCTCTGGGGAGTAATTTTTATAAATATAAATATAAGTAACTTCATTTAATATAGTTGAGGTAATATTAATTCATTAAATTGAGTTTAAGTTCATATTTAGTTGTAAAGTTTACAAAAGCATACAAATTAGAAGATTAAAATGTATTTTAAAGAGAGTTTTATATGCAATTCAGACAATATAAATCTATTATTTAATATTAAAAGGGAAAGTACAATATTATATATTAACAACAATTGAAGTTTTTTAACCACGCTTAATCGCTCATATCGAAAATATAGTCAAGAAAGATGTATCAGATTAAACATTAAAATAATAATGGTATCGAAAAATGGTATCGCTTTTATATACAACATATGTTTAAAAGATTAAACATCGTCAATAAATATGTCAAAAAAAAATGTAATTCAAAATTAAAATATGTAATTCAATTGAAATATCAAGCTTAACATAATATTGAAAATATCGTAAAAAAATGTATATAGTACAGCTTAATTAAAAATGACAAAAACATCGAATTAAACATTAAAATATCGATGTTATCGATATAGTATATTATTTATCTTTTCTTTTCGATACAATTGATTTGAAGTTATCGAAATAATATATTATTTATCTTTTCATTTCAGTTACATTGATCGCGTTTAAAAAACAGAAGATCTATTTTGTGGCATATTCTTACGGAAATCTCAATGTAAAAAATCGGTATGTTTGTATATGGGTATTTCCATTATTTAACAATTAACAATTGTATATTATACAATGCAGTATAAATCTATGGTCTTATATTCTCTCATTTGGATACCTGAAAATATATTTTGAGTTCGATTAACAAATACTTCTTACATCAGTCTATATAAAATATAACCCTATAAATATATATCTGATATATATGCTAATATCTGAAGTTAATAATCATTCAATCATACTATAATCGCTCTATCCTTAAATTTAAGGTTATACAATAAGAATAGTGAGAAGAATTAAGTTATAATCTTCAATAATAACTTAGTTCCCTATATTCCTTCATTCTTAATTCTAAAAATGTTTTGTATTAATTTGATATTTAAATATTTGCAAAATTATTTTACCTTCCGATTCAAAGTCAAAGTCAAAAACTGAAACACTTGCCGTGGAGGGTACAAAATGAACCATAAAAAAGTGCAGGAAAATAAAGTGCCCGCCGACTTTTGCAGACTTTTCGCAACAAAAATTTCACTTTCACAAAAAGGTCTATGGACGATTGGGCCCCGTACCCCGTTCCCCGTTTTCCCTCCTGGAAAAACAGCACCCCCCTTCCGTGGTCCACACCCTGGAACTGGCGTGAGTCCGCGAATCGCTGCCAAATTGGTACCAGTACCAACCAAAGACTGTCAGACGTCGATTTGCGGCATTTTTCCTTGGTTTTTCTTTTTTTGTTGCATTTTATTTTGTATATATTTTTCTTCGTGTTTTTCTTGTTGTTTTTGAGTGGTATAAAAATTGTGTGCAGGTGGTTTCCGTTTGCAAAGCCAAAATGCTTTCGTTGAGGCTTCGGTTGGAGTTGGTCTTGGGCTTTGGTCAGTTATGAACACCTATTCGCGTCTCGAAGCCTAAAAAAAATTTAAATAAAAGCTACATACTAAAATATTTGCATATATTAAAACCTAGGGGTACTGGAGGTTGGTTACAACGAAGGTATAATTTTATTAAGTGATTTGATTAGACCTTTGCTAACATGAGACTAAATAAAAATCGGTGTGAAGAGGAGAATATTTGAAAGTGAAGAAATGTATGATATATATGATTAAACCAAGAAAGCGTTCATTCGATTCTAAAAATTTTCGATTTGAATCAAGGATCGTGATATTTATTATTTAAAAATTATAAGTACTGAAACAGAGTATTCAAATACGGAAACTGAACGTAATATTTGATTAACTTTACTACATTCATTCACTTTCCTAGAAAACTACATTAATTTGCATAATTTATATTTTATACATTAATTAGCATATAAAAAATATTAAACCGTTTAAATTATAAAAATTGTATGTCTTTTTTCAAATACTTTGATCTTATTTGCACTGATTTTATTCACCAAATTAATGTAGATAAAATAACCCTATTTGGTTACCCTATTTGGTTTGGTTTAAGATTATTGTAACACAAATAAATAGTGTTTCTGATGATTTTTATAATCAATTTAATATTATATATCCAACTAATTTAAGTCTACTTTTACTGTGAATAAAGTATTCCCACAAAGTCGTGATATAAATTATATTTTTAGTGCCTGAAACTCCCAAATTGTGCTATAAAATATCTCCGAAAAAAGTCGTCTTACATTTTTCATAAATCCATAAATCTATTTTAGATTCCAACCCCTTATATTCCAATGATTCAAGTTTTTCGTTTTTCCTGTTAAGTCTTGCATGGAATATAGTTGTAAGTTCAGCATAAATCATTGTCAATTATTGGGTTATTTTAGGAATTCTTAATACCGAGAGATAAAAAACAACAATGCTTGCTTCTAAAAATGGAAAGTATTTTAGTTTTGGATATTGAAAGGCAATCGTGAGATTAAGCGGAAAATCTAAAGGAGTTTTAAACAAATTTTCCATATTCTTTATCATATTTTCCTTCATAATAATAAATAAATTCTTAGGAAGACAGATACATAAAGGGTTTAAGCTAGAAGGAATTAATGAAGAAACTATATATTTTATGGTAAAAACTGTCTTAGATGCTCAAAATTTCCTTTAGTTTTCCCATGCTTGCGCTTTTCTTCATATGGAAAATTATCTTGTGAAAAAAGTGAAAGTGTTTTGCAGCTGCAATGAATTTAATATGTACCAACACCGACCGATTCATAAGCAGCACTTAGACCTCGCCCAAAACCACTCCAAATTGCCAATGAATGTGAGTCTTACTTTCTGTCAAAAGGGCGCAAAGTGAGGATAATTTTGTTCGAATTTCAAAGCATTTTTCCTTTGAGAAAATGCTCCACAAAATTCAGCGAGGAAAGCGCCAGCCCACGCGGAGATTTTTAACCAAACTGGAAAAAAAAGATACTCTGGCGGAGGTGAGGAGTTGTCGGTTCAGATTGCCTCAAGTTCAGTGCTTTGATTTTCAATTCGATTCACGATTTGCATGGCTAGACGAGATACTTATTAACCCAAGTGCTCCGCCAAGAAGCGTGATCCATGTTTTTTGGTCACACACCCCGAAGGCGGGATCGCGGTTGCACTTGCCGCTGCCTGGAAAAACCTGAGACCGAGGTCTCAACTTGTTGTTGCATGTTTCTAGTCTAATGGATAAATGCAGTGGACTAATTGCTTCTGTCAGTTTATGCATACATGTGTGATTATTTGTATGGAAAATGTTTATATATATATTATATTTGAGCTGGGAACCTATATACCTACATATTCTCTTGGAAATAGCAGAGAATAGAGAGATGATCATGTTCCTAAAGAATAAGATTACATGAACAAAATCAAAACTTATAAAATTTCGTTAAAACAAGTGTAACATAATTAAATTAATATATTTATATATATATAATGTTTATATTTAACACACATTTACTTGTAATACAACTGATACAAGCAACCATCTTGCTTTTTGAAGAGCAATTTATTTAATATGAACTGGTTTCTTTAATATGGTAATTTTAAAATAAATTTAAATAAGAAACATTCAACTTTTCATTTATTTACATTTCTGTATAATAAAGGTACAATTTTCACAATGTTTTTTAATATTGAAAAAGGTTTCCTTTTTTTAAAAGAATTTCGTTGAGCAATTTAAAGTCTTAACTATAGTATTACATTTCTATGAACCTAAAAAACATCATAGTTTTCTAATTAAAAGTATAGAATAACTTAAACTTTTACCTATTAATCTTTTTATAATCAAATAAATAAAAGATATCCGACATATTCATTCGTTTCATTGAAAAAAATTATTTGTTTGTAAATAATAAATGTGTATAGATACTATTCAATATATTTTAGTTTAAAATTTATTTGCTAAACTCTATAGAAAAACATTTCTATAATCTTAGCTTTAATGAATGAAAAATAATTTAAGAAAAATTAGGCATTAATGAGAAATAATTTAAGAGAAACATTAATAGTTAATAATAGATTAACGACACTACAACTATGAGGCAAAATATAAAAAAGTTCAAGTTCAAAGTATAGTAAATAAATATATTTACTAATTGCAAAAAAATAAAATATATATAATTTTTTAAATATATATATATGTATTAGAAAATAATTTAAAATATAGAGATAAACTCTTTATTATTAATAAAATTATTGAATTAGCATACTTAAAGATGACTAAAATAGTAAATTTGTGACTTTACTGAATTTGTCATACTGAAGTTTGTCATAATACCCGAAAAAATATTTTAGTCAAAGAGGTGAATTTTTCTAGATAAAAACTCCTGTTTGTTTTGTACATTTTGGTTTAATGCCTTAATTTTCTTACTTGATCTCTATTGTTCAGGCTTGATAAAATCATTGTGATGAAATCATTTTCTGCATTAATGTTTTTGACTTGTCGCAACCCTCTTTAAGTTTAATCACATCGATGCATTCGATGCAGAAAAAGGATCCCCTGAAATTATTTAGGGAAATAGGTTTTCCTCCTTCTCATATTGTTTTTTCCACCGCATTTTGAATTCATTTTGAGTGCCGGCAGTGGGACGATCTTTAAGGGG
Organism: Drosophila serrata; assembly: GCF_035046125.1. Lineage (NCBI taxonomy): Eukaryota > Metazoa > Arthropoda > Insecta > Diptera > Drosophilidae > Drosophila > Drosophila serrata. The sequence goes on along the minus strand of NW_028257129.1, from coordinate 19,932 downwards.
GACAACTCATTTCGTGACTCGATTGACATTTGAATGAGAGTGGAAAATGTGCAAAAAACGAGCGGTGGCGGTGGCTAACTGAGTGTGTGTCCCTCTCCGATGAAATCGATATGCGGTAATGCATTTTTAAGCTATGCAGGTATTACAACAACAACAACAACATAAAACAACAACAGCAACAGTAGAGACACCAACAACAATGGGCAGAAAAAAGAAGCCATTATCATGCAATGTTTTGTTGCAAAGGCAGCTGGCAAATGCAACAGTTGCAACAACTGCAAGCAGAACCGAAAGCGATCGATCGGCTGCATTTTCGGCAATTGCACAAGAGGCAGCCGGATTCGATGTCGAATCACAATTCGAAATCAACTAATTACCAAGTAAATGCCAGGTACACAGGTAACAATAGCCTTGATGGTCGGTCAATGAACTCCCATGGTTCTTATAGTATTACTCTGAAAAGTAGTACTCTCGCTTTCTGTAAATTCAATTGTAATGTAAAAAAATTTAGTACTTCCTACTGAACAATTTTGGAAAGGAATTAAGTGAAAATGTTAAGGATACTCTTCGCCAATGAAACGCATTTTGTGTTATCTATTTATAACTTTATTAATAAAATATTTTAATTCGATTTATAGTACTGTAAAAGCTGGTTTGGCGTAATATCTTTCAAAAGGTATTTATTAAAAAGAAGAAAAATAATGTTTATAGTTAGAATTTTGATTTTTTTTAATTTACGTGGACTATAATAACATATTTATCTATGTTAAAAACCTTTCTCGCAACAAAATGTTAGAAACACCAATTAAAATTAATAAGAAAAAGCTTAAATAACTAATTAGAAAAACTATAAAATATTATTATAAATAAAAAATTTGTAGACTGACAAATTGTCTAAACACTGAATAATGCCCTATATTTTGAGACCATTCTTACAGATGAGAGTTAAAAGTTCTTAGTAATATTAAAAAAGCTGTCAAGATTGTATTAATAATGTTTAAATCTCAAAACTAATATCTTATCTTCTTGTTTCCAAAAAAAATAAGTTTTTGTCTAAAGGTCTGGGAAATTCGAAATTCTTTGATACAGTTTGCTAAGTGTACATTTCAATGAATAAAATATATTATTTAGCTACCTTTTGAAGTATTAAATATGATCATATTTTTAGAGGAAATATTTCTTTCTTTTTATATATGGTAGAAACTTGTACAATAATGTAAAAAATATATACCATTACATACATGTGCTTTTATGTAAATATTTAGTACAAAGTTAAACAATTATTGTTCCGTCTTTATTCTTAGTCTTTGTTCTCAGGCGATCACTCTTTGGGGTTCATGGCAGCGCCACATATTATTTATTCAGAATGAACACCATGAAGCACCTTTTGTTCATTTTTTGTTATGTGGGGCCTCCTAGAAGTATCAGTCAAAATATTTAATCGAATGCATTTCCCTCCTTGAACTTACCTTTCAGGTAAACTCAATTTAATTGTCAGAGCTCTGGAGGAGCGTAATTAATCAAGTTCTACGGTACACTAAGAATAACCTCTATAAATAATGAACTTCTAGTATTTAAAAAAGGATTAAGAACTGTTCTAATTAATATTATTAAAGATTATAAACTAGCTCTGAAAATAACAAGGAAAATATTACATTAAAACATTTAAGAGTATAATAATTATTCTGTGAACCAATTAATTTGTTTCTTCATTATTTTGAAATTCATTCAATAACATTATTTCTAATATTGCTGCAACTAAAATAATATATTTTAATTTATTTACAATTTAATATAAAATAACAATGTATAAAAAATAACTTTATTCCCCATTTCCTTCAGTGTACATCTCTCTCTCCCTTCCTTTATTCCCTCTTCTCTTTCGCTTCGTTGTGGTGCCTGAAAAGGGTTCATTTTCCCTTCGGTCGCTCCCACTCCCTTAATGGTTGATGTGCTTCGCACTTGAAAATTTGTTGTCCGAGGTTGTTAATGAAGCGTGCAGTTAATTGTTATTGTTATTGTTACCGCTCTTCTGCCTCCTGTGTTCTCTCTCTCTCGCCGAGGGAAATCGTAAACAAATTGTTTGTGAAACGATATGATTGCCGGCTTTGATTTTTCCACCAGCATAACTTTCCAGTGCCACAGAGGAGTCAAAGAACTCATCAATTATCTGTCGGAAGCGAAACCACATTTTGATGGCACAACAACAAAAGAGAGTGGGGGGATACACACACACACACACATACTCACACAACAAAAAACAGGCAGTTTGCAACATGTTGCAGAGGAAAAATGTATCTCATGTTGAGAATGTAACAACGACAAACGGATGTTGAGATACATTTTGCAGGATATTAATCAAAGTTACTCCGTTATCTCCGTCAATTGAGGCAAGAAAAATTTGCATTAAATTTAAAAGACAGTTAGAAAACTGACTATTCACTCAACATTGAGAAAAAACTTTTAATAATGCTGTAAAATAATTATTTAGTATTTAATTGTCATACATTTTTTACATTATTTTTTAATAAGATTAGAAATAAAATATTAAACAAAATTTAAGCCTAGCATAAGTACGTATGGAAATGTTTTTAAATGTAAAATCTCATTTAAATATTGTCGTTATTTTTTCACTTTTTAAATTATTTGAGTTTCGTATAAAATATTTAAATTAATTTGCGAAATTTGAAATTATAATCCCAATGTCTCATATGTAAACATAATATTTCAATTATTTAATGAAATGTTAACATTATATTTAAATTTTCCTCCAACCTTTAAATGTTATTTGCTTAACAGCGCTATGTAACTCTCCGTTTTAACATTATATACTCTCTTTCACAATTAACTGACTTAAAACTTTTATTTTATAAAAGTGCACTTGTTGCTTCATGTTAATGTTAAAATGTTGCCAATTAAATTCCGTAACATTTTCTACCGTTAAGCCTTTTAAACTATTTAAAATGATTGATTTAGTTTTGATTTAGTTGGTACCTTAAAGTATAAAAAAAACTGATTTCCTCTATTTTTGTTACATGTATATAAATAGCTATAAAACTTATTAGTTTGTTAAGAAATAATGACGAAACAAGCTTTGTATCTTATGGGTGGCGACCCTTTTATTTAGTACCACAACTGTGATATGCACAATATTCTCTACATTATGTTAACAGCTTAAGAGTAAATATACAACTTCCAAGAGTGTTTCTGATTATCTGAGCAGAAAAATCATTTAAAGACCCGAATTCCGGTTTAAAAAAAATGATAAAAATAATCGATTTTTTGTTAATAAATATGATTTATATTTTTTTTTAGTTATAAAAAAATAGCAAGTAAGTTTTTTACGAAGGCAACCATTGATTTTTTACAAAAACTAAGTTTATTTAAAGCCGCCAATGTGCTTATGTATATAAAATAAAATATAGGAAAAACATATAACAGAAAACCAAAACAACAGTACATTTAAATTGCATTTAATTCCATTACCATTTCTTATCAATAATTAAGATTCAAATAATCTTGAAATCGATTGGAGCCAAATATAAGAGCAAAATAATTACTCTTTTTGTGCTTAAAAAATCTCTCACGGTTGCATTCAACATAATACTTGTTCGAACAAGTAACATTTCATCATACCAAATCCAATCCAGCTGTTTACTTCGAACCTGTCGAGCAATGAAATTGTTCGAAACAACAAATAAGTTGTCTCTGCAAAGAGCGAAGTTAACAGAATTTGGCTTGTGGCATCGAACAGAAGAGAGCAACAGTGGAATCGAACAGAGTATGAAACCTGCTCGACAGAGAAAAGAGAAAATTGTACTATAAGATACCTCGACGTTGGCCGAAATGGCTTGACAGAAAAAAGTTTGTGTGGAAAACTCGTGGCGTGCGGTTGTTACCGGACGGTTAAAACGCAAATTTACGTAAAAACAAGTTCACTTAAACAAAGTTTTTTATACCACGCGGCGGATGATTGTTGTACGAACCTCATTCGCTTGTTTTAATAAATTAATTTCGAATATCTAAACTCGACAATATAAATATTCTGACAAAATAACTTGTGTCCGAAAAATACTACTAAACAACAGTCAGAACATACCGGGTTCGACTGCGAAAATAATAGTAACAACAACTACAAAGCATCACAAAGATAACGGAGAAAAAAACATAACAAAACAAAACAAAACAAAAAGGTGGAAGAGCAACAACAAGGCCAAGAAGAAGAAGCATCTCAAACTTCTGCTCTGGTTTGCAGCAAGCTCGTGCGTGTGTGTGTGTGTGTGCGTGAGCTTGCGATGTTTTTTGTGCGTAAATGTGTGTGAATGTGCCAAAGCCAAGAATCAAAGTGCAAAGCAAAATTGAATAATTTCTCTTTGCGCTCCGCACATTCGCAGTGAAATTCAAGTTGCTGATAAAGGCAAATAATACAAATAATAATACAAAATAATGCCCAAAGTCGGTTGGCGTGAAAAGTGAGCTAAAACACAATGGCAACGGCCGGCAGAATCGTTACGTAACAGCACCTTGCGTGGCAGCATCCTTACGAGAATCGAAAACGTAAAAAGGAAACGCAAAAAAAATAATATAAAAAAAAGTGTCACCTTAAATTTTCGGCCATGCTGCAGCTTTCGGAAGCTTGAACGCATTCTTCTTTCTTTCTCTCTCCTCCCCCTATCTCTCTCTCTCTTTCTGTGTGTTTTCCTCCCACCTCTGCCTGTCTCTCTCTCCCCCTCGTGCCGCGACCCCATCTTCGCGTTCCCGTTGTTTTGTGAGTGTTTTTTTTGTTTTTGGGCGAAGCGAACGAAATGTCAACTTCCACAATAACAACAACAACAACTGTGGCCGCCGCCCCCTCAAAATCGGCGCCACCCACGCCCACAGCAGCGGGAGCATCGGGTGCCGGAGCCACACGCACCGCCGACTGCCGCAAATTCACGCCGAACATTTTCAACAAGAGCAAGTGCAGCCACTGCTTCCGGCAGCGAGAGGAGCACTCGGCATCCGCCTTGGAATGCAATAGGGTGAGTAGAGTACGAAAATATTTTAAATTTATTATTTAATAATTTGCAAAAGGGAAATTTTTGGGGTTTTCCTGAAGAGGAAGGTCTTTGGGTTCGAGCGGAGGAATGTCAAGTTTGGAGCTCAAAGTCATGAGCCAGGGAAAATATTAACAGAAACGGCAACTAAAAATGAATCGTTCTTGTTTTTGGTTAATGCTATTTAACTAAATAGTGTTATTTTTCATATAAATTAATTCTTAAATACATATATAATCATTATATAATTTTTTTTTAAAATTAAAAAGCTCTGTTTACTTACTTTTTGTTGGCTGAAACACATGGAATATCGTAGGTTTTCCATTGTCAAAACACTTCGTTGACATACTGAATATAAGCATCGGTTTTAGGTTTTCTATTGTTAATTTTAGCTTATAACTTTTAACCGGAAATATGAAATATGTTAAAAAACAAAATATGTCAGGAGTGTTTAAGAATTTACGTTTAGATTTTATATTCCATTAATCAAGCATATTAAAGAAAAACTTAAAGACATTCAGGCAATATAGAAACTCCCCTTTTCATATGAAATAATTTTTCGATCCCATTATAATTTAATCCAAAAAGAGAAAATTCAAATATTATATGTATGTATTTATCTCATTTTGCAATTTTTACCACAATTTTAACTCAGCTTCAAACTTTTTGATGACGCATTAATAATAATAATAAATAATAATAATAAAGGATAATAAGTTTATTGAACAAACAGTAATAATAGTAAAAATAGGCATTCAAAACTTTTTTTATTAAATTATTGTGATTAAATAATGAAAATGTATACAAATTTATATAAAGAAACTTATTCATTGCTTTATTTTTTTCAACAAGAAAGTTTCTATGTTTTCCAGCATATTCTTAAAGTAATAAACATATTTTAAAAGTATAAAATCATTAGAATTAATGAAGAAATACTTAATATGTCCTTAACTATATAACAATATACACAAATTCAGAAGATTTGCTACGATCAAAAAAAGTAAAAGAATACTTTGATTGGCAAACAATGTTCTGTATAATTTTTTGTAAACCGTTCTTAATTTTTATTTGGTAAACTGTAATTTATTTTTGAAAAGTATATTATTATAAGTATGTTTTATATTTGATGCTGTCTAAATCTTTTGTTTTGAGATTTCTTCAAAATGCTATTTATTTATATCTCACTTTCTTATGTTCCTAGTTAAAGAAGAGCGACATTTAAGACCTTAAACCTAATTTATTGATCTACAAACTAGATTAGTTCCCATTATTCTGTTTTAAGCTATAAATTAAGATATACATTTTTATTGTCAGTTTAGCAATATTAAAAACATTTACTACTTTACTTCATTTTTAAACATTTAAATTAAAATCAAGAAAAGAAGCTGTCAAAGTTGACACCATTTTTTTGAAGAATGATCAAAACTTGAAAAATCAAGACTTTTGATGGAATAATTCATCAAGTTTAAACAAAGCATTTTTTTTCGCCTGGGGGGCAAAACGATCTTCTAATCTTAAAACTTTCGTTTAATGAAGCATCTGAAGGGGTCAGCTAACGAACAACATATTGAAAATAAACAAAATTGCGGCACAACAAAGGAAAACTCTCGCTTTCTCGTTTCTATGGAATCGGGGTTTTAGAATTCGAGAAAAAGAAAATAACGATACGAAAAAATGCCACTGAAAACTAATTAAAATAACAAAAACTAATCAAAGCGTAGGGAAACATAAAAAAACCCACTAAGACGCCAAGAGAAAAAGTGAAAATCGTTTATTGTATTTACCCCGGCGACCAAGTTGGGTCACCAAAAAAACCATAAAAACATAAAAATTTACGACAAAACAACGCCCAAGAGTTGATAGGTTTTTGGAATTTGAATTTAATAAACAACATAAAACATAGAAGAAAACCAAAACCAAAGCCAAGAAAAATAAGATCTACAAAATGGGAAAGTGGGGTTTTGTTTGATGTCTGGTTAAGCTATGCAAATTAAGGTGTTAGAATGTTGAAGATACTAAGATACAGATAGATCTTAAGTCGTTTGAAATATGAGATAAGCCATCTTATGGCTGGAGAATACCTAATCTCATTTTTCTAAAAGAGAGCTCAAGATAAGATAGAAAGAAACGAGAGAAGAATGCCAAAATAATACTTTAAATGAGTTGAAAAGGTTAAAGGTATTTAATAGTAGAATTTGTAAAGTTTAAAGAACCTATACTAAAGATCTCAAAATTACTCAGCTCTCTCGATAATATTTTACTTGTTGCACTTTTTCCTCTCCTCTCACTTGCCCTAATTAATAATTATTTCATATTTTTGGTGATGTTCTCGTTTTTGTTCTGTGTAAAAATTGTATTTTTAAACATCTGACCCTAATAAAGTCTGATTTGTTTTTTGCTTTTATTGCTGTTCTTGTTAATGTTTAAGTAGAACAGCATATCTGTGCAGTTTTCAATTGTATCTGTGTAAAAGGGTTGAGAAATCTTGTATTCTGTTTAAAATATTATCTGATCAGTGACAGCCCCCAAGTGTCTGGCTTTGTTCCTGCTCATAGCTTTGAGTGCCTGTAAAAATTAATTATTCGTTTGTCAAAAGCATTTTTCTGGCACAACTCTGGTTCGGAATGAGTTTAATTGATCACCCAAAAAAATTATTTGCGGATCCGCTACAGAGATCTTTGCCCCCGAGGCGAAATTTTGCTTTTTTGTGGGCTAAGTGCGAATAGAAATAAAAAATGTGCCCATGAGCAGAGTGAGAGAATGCTTCAAATGCGTGACTGATCTTTAAAAAAACTAGCAGAATGACCCCCAATGAAATTTGCACAAGCAATCGCACCAGTATTTTTTAATTGTTAAACAATTAAACCAGAACTGATAGAGTTCCACCAAAAAAAAAAAACACTTGACAGCCGTGAAACAAGTCGAGGAACATGTATGTAAATGATCCACAAAAACTGGAGAACTAGTTGATCGGTTTTGTTTTCTTAGCTGCTCCTGGCCGCATTTCCTAATTTATAAATAACTCGAGTTACAATATTGAATTACCCCGAACGGAGCAAAGTGTTGGATTCAAGTGTTCATGAAGAAAAAATACAAATAATGTTTACCATTTGAGTGTGAAAGTCATTTGAGTCAATATGCCCAGTGGGTAGAACAACTGTGTCAACAAGTTGAGGAAGTGGAGCTGGTCATAAGTAGGCAGATTTAAGGTTAAACACCTAAACCAAGAAACTACGGTTTGAATTTCCTGATCAATTGATTGGTTTCGGTTTTTATTTCACTGGAAACTGTTTTAAACACACTTTCTTAAAGTTCTTGAAATGTAAAAGAAGCCACCTCTTAATAATTATAATGTAATAATGTTTTCATATAAATTTATGTTAGATATTAACTTTATTTTTTTGTTTTACAAGTAGTCTTAGCTGTTCTCTTTTATTAAATTAATGTTTTGTTAAAAACTAAATTCTTAAATTGTAGAATTTTATCTGTAATTGTTATAATAAGTAGGCAGATTAAAGGTTAAACACCTAAACTAAGGAACTAATCTTTGAATTTCCTGATCAATTTATTGGTTTAGTCATTATTGCTTTGAAAACGGTTCAAAATCGAGTTACTTTATGTTCTTAAGACCTAATAGAAACCATCTCTTAAGGATAATGAAAAAGTCTTTAACAAAAATATTGAATATCACCTTAATTTTCTATGATTAGAAGTACTTTTAGTTGTAGTCTATTAGCTGTAGTCTATTATCTATTATCAGCTCTGGAAAAGATCTTTTTCCGTAAATGGTTGAATTTAATCTTTAATTTTTTTGTTTTGTTAGCTATATATCATAAATTACTTTATATATATACCCAAAAATAGTTCAAAATATTCCCTAGAATATATACTATATCCCAGTAGACTATTTAATTATTTGTTAAACAATATCACTACACCAAATGTTTCTTTTGTAGATCTCTTGAAGATCAACGAATTTATTGACATTTTCCATTATCTTTATCTTCATTTTAATGATTAATTTACTCATTAAATTCCCCTATAAATTTGAAAAATATAAACCTTTACAAATGGCTCTCCTGTCTTTCTGATTTAAAGAATATTCCCTTTTACATATTTATGACTGTCATCAAAGAATCCAACCCGGTTTCAGGCATTTAAACATTCAAAACTCTCTCTTCGCCAGAGAATTATGCACTTCTTTGGTGCTCAGAGTCTCTCTGGTGAACTCCTTGAGTTTGTTCCACATTAGGTTTCCCCCTCCTTGAGGCAGTTGCTCCTCCTCCACCTCCTTCTTGGCTAATGTGTGTGTGTGTGTGCATGTAAAAATAGAACCGAAACTCTTGGCTTCCGCTCACCGAGCAGCAATTAGAAGGCGTCAGGGAAAAGTCAATCCCCTCCGCCACATGTCCCTCTGCTCCACCAGTGGCTCCCCTCTTGCGGTTACTCAACCTAAAGACCCCACAGAGTTGGGTGACTTTAGTCGGTGGTTCTAAATTTAGCCACACTTTTGCTTTTGTTTCTCGCTCGCTGTCAGGGGCTGTCCTCTTCTACTCGGTGCATAAATGCTGGGCCATAATTGTAGGATTCTGTCTGTCTGTCGCCGATTTGAAGGCTAATGAAGCCGGCACAAAAGCGTCCCTAACACGGCTCTCGGATTACCTTTGGCCAGGAGGAGATGGCATTCGATGGGACCACCTATAGTTTGGGATTCCCTTTGTAGTTGGCGGTGCGACAGGAAAGGGCTAAGAAAAGCAGCGAAAAACAAAAGCCTAAAGAAACGCGATGAGGTGCAAAACGGATGTCGGAATGCATTGTCAAGTCAATGGAGTGAAACATTTTAGTTACCTGACTAACCTCTACCTCAGTATCCATTATATTAGCGCAAAAAGTGTGTTCATACTTTTATGTCTCAGGGGGGGGTGGGCAGTGTGATGTTGACAGGTCGGGTCAGCGGGTTGCAACCTTTTCGGTTTTGATTCTCAAAAAGAAATCTCTCAACTTGGCCGGGCGCGTGACTAGGCACCCCACTAAGTCTGAGACTAAGACTAAGACTGAGACTGAGTCTTGGTCTTGGCCAAGACTAAGAGACCCCATCAACCAACAAAATGCCCTGGCCCAAAGGCAGTAATTGTGGACGTTTTTTTGTTGCTATTGCGGCGGCCGTCTATTTGTCTGGCAAAACAATTGGCATGTGACCACAGTGGAGCTGGAAATGTATCTGAAAATGAATATAATTCTAAACCTCAAACTTATTTGATACAGGGAAAGGTAATTCAATTGAATTTAAGTGATTTTTAACTTTAAATATACGTTACAATTGAAATAAACAAAGTAGAAAGACTGTTCAAGGTTAATGAAGTGTTTCTAAGGAAGGAAACTTAAGGTTTATTACTATTTTAAGCATTTCTAATATCATTTCCTAACACATCTCTCCTCTTTTCTATTCCTCTCTAGATACATTTCCTAGACTATCTGTCCCACTGTCTGTCTCTGTTCATCGTTGTCCTAGGTGCCTACCTATCCCACTAAAAAGATCTCAATTGGTCCCCGGGGTGTTATTGAGCTATTGGCAGCATGCCATGGGAGACAAGGCCCCTTCGACTCGACTTGACTCCTAAACTAAACCCAAGCCCAAGCCTCCTCGGCGTTTGTCCAGGTCTCTGTCTCTGTCCTCTCTCTAGGAGACCTCAATCCCTGGGCTTTCTCGTGTTCCGTTCCCCTTTTGCCCTTTTGGGTTTTCCAGTATCTTTCAGGTTCTTGTGTTGTTTGTCAGAGAAGTATACACATAATAAATATTACTTTTGCGCACAGTCCTCCCTCCTGGTTGGTGTATCCTCCTAGTTGGTGCCTCGTCTTAGCCAACCCCCTTCTGGCCTAGAACGTGCTCAAGTGGCCAACAGCGTTGATTGATTGTTTGCCTTAGAAATTGTTCTTGGTCTACCATGTGAAGTGGGTGTGTTGCAGAAATTTGCATTTTTGTAGGTTAATTAGTTGTATTTGTGCTCTCCGGTGGAGTCAAGTGCATTGAACCCAGTCAGCAGTCATCAGCCAATGCATTTGGGGTCATCTCTTGACTATCTTAAACTTTAAGCTAGTTGCTAGTTGTTAAACATCAAGGTAACACATTATATAGAGAGATAAGGCCAAGGCAAACAATTGTGCAAGTGTGAAAACAAAAGAAACAAGCCGAAGAGGCCCGAAAAATAAGGCAACAAAGACGTATCTAACAGATAGACACAGCTGCAGCTGACAGCCTGCAAGATACTTGCGCATTCTAAGCAACCTCAAGCAGATAAGACAAGTCAACTCTTCTGCTTCTGAGTCAGCTTCGAGCATAGCTCTTGCCACACATACTATTTGTATCTATATATATCTATTTGATCTTTAGATGGTTTATCTTTCATGTTGCGTTTTGTAGTTAAGTTGTTGTTTGAAGCAATTTACTTTAAGAGTCTACCTATTGCTGTATTCCCTTAACTTCTATGTTAATTAGGCTTATTTATAGGTAATATTTGTTGTAGAATACCCTAAAATAAGCTCAGAAACCCAAGTTCTTTTGTATATATCCCACTTTGTTGCTGCCTTATATTTCAATACTGTTCTTATTTTGTGGTTTGTCTGAGACTGCAATTAACTTGGAGCATCTTCTGCATATTCCTAAGACTGTCTGCACCATCTTTCTTGTTGTTATTTTTTGTTATTTTTTTGCATGAAGCCGTGTCACAATTATCAGCACGAACTCCTCTGAAGTTTGAAAACATGAATCCCAGGTACCCCCCAAGACAATGCCCCACAAAGTTGGCTCTTTCTTTGATGTCTGGAAGTCTGCGTCTTGCGATCTTTTTGCCCTGTTCGATGGTGGTTTTGCCCACCAGCCTTATCTTTATACATAGCCAACAAATCATCAATCATTCTACCAACCTCAACTACAGCAGCAGAATATCAAATCGACTTCTTAACGCCAACAGCTTCATCTTTTGCAACAGCTACTTCTACTAAACTGAGCTTGGGATTCATCTGTATCTCTATCTCTTAGCTTTGGATTCATCTCTATCTGTATCTCTCCGGTTCTAGCTATTAGATTTCTTCTTAAAAAACCAGCTGAAGCTTCCCTCTTTTGTATTCAGTTAAGTTCTCTTTTGAAAACCAGCTTAGTTTCTAAACTCTCAGCGACATCTTCCTCATATTTGTCTAGGTATTCTATCTCTGGGTTATGCCTTAATTAAGAGAGGTTTTCAGAGGGGAAATACAGTGGGTTTCAGAAAGGTGGAAAGGTTTTAAATGTCGTTTACCAATTGGTATTTAATTTGATCAAGAAAATGTATTTGCAATAGTTTTATTTCAATAATTTATGCGCACCTTTCTTGAATAAATAAATATAGCTAATAAATATGACCATTTACTTTCTTTTGGGGAAAGTTATTAAACTTTGCAAATTTCTATTTATTTACAAAGTTCATTAAACATATTTTCATATCAAAATGAGTCTTAAATTAATATACATTTTCATATGGAAACTTGTAAAAATTAAGAAATAGGGCATAATTTACATTTTTAAAAGTCTTTCTACTACTAAGAACATTTCTCTTATAAAAGTCTTACTTACTTACATAAAAATGAGTAAGTTTTAGTTAAGTTTATTTATTTTCTTTGTACAGAAAATGATTTAAATAATAATACAACGAATATACACCTGCTTATGAGAGTTGGTACCACATTTCTGTTATTCATAAAGATCACTTTAAACACAGACATACAAGATAGCCCTGCTATTCCCCCCTTTTGGTTAAATTGAAAGCTAATTCTGTGCGGAAGCCGAGGTAGTTCCATGCCATTCCTTAAAGCCATCCATCTAGCCAAGCTAGCCTTCTAGCCAAGAGTCAGCAATCGGCTAAGAAAGCAACTCGAGAAGAGCCGACATCCACATCCACATACACTTGTTGCTCACTGCAACGATTTTGCCACTTCATACATCAACCATCATCAGCAGAGAATGGGAGAGGGAGCGGGAACGGGGACTGGAACGGGGACTGGAATGGAGACTGGAACTGAGACTGGAACTCTCCTGCACATCCATCCATTGTTCCATACTTCTGCTTCCCTTTGCCAGTCGCCCCATGTGACATTTTGCTGCATAATTGAATTCTTATTCTCTCTCTTCATCTACCGGTCTCACTCAATCAAGACACAATGCCCCAAGACCAAGACCAAGACCAAGACCAAGACCAAGTTGAGCTCCAACTTTGGATCCATCTTCATCCGCAGGCCAAGTTCCAGTTCAAATGCCGCACTGTGAGATCTTCTGAGTTATGGCATCTTTACACCTGCCCCTGGGCACGGTTCACTTTGAAAGAGAGATAGAGATGGAATAAGACTAGGGTAACACCGGGCCAAGACACCATTAGATTTGTCGGCGATAAAGACGAGGACAGAGGAGGAGAGCTTCCAATGGGGGAAAATCGCGCCTTGTGCCTTGGCATTTTGCCTGAAATAATGACGTGTTGAGAAGGGCATCTTGATTTCAAATTAGTTTATAATTATGATTTTGCCACGACTGCAACTTGTTTTTTTTTCTTCCTTTCCATCCACACTTCTTTCTCTTCCTTGAAATTGCTGTTTAATTGGAAAGTAATTTGCACGATATCGGAAGCTCTCCAACACAAATCGGTTGAATTTGTTGAACCGGTCCGCGATCCAACATAACTTTTAGACCCTTCCCTTTCCCCACCTTTGATTGCCTTTTGGCCAAATCTTTATTGGGGCGCATACATATTTTAGCACCAGAATAACAATTTTTTATTAAAAAACCACAACACGCCTCTCGGGCATTTGCAATTAACTATCAAATGCTAATTTCCTGTATATATAATATACAACATGCAAGGTAAATATAAATCTGTGTAAGTCTGGTTTTTTTGAGGGTTGTGGGGCTCATTTATGAATAAACATCAGTTCGAATCTATTAATCAGAAAATCACCTGTCAAAACTACAAGACAGAAGATTTATATTGTGACTAATAATTTGATGGCTTTAAAAACAGTCTTTAGAGTTGTATTTCATACACAAGAATACATTTTAAACTAGTTAAATTTAATTCCTGAAAGTGTAAACTTTTAAATTAATTATATTTACTATAAAAATAACAATAGAATTGACGCTTGTAATGGTAAAAAGCCTAAAATTGATCATAAATAATGTTTATAATATATTTTTATTATAGTTCTTTTATAAACATATTAAATGTAAACATAAACTGAATGAGTTAAAAAAGGAATTATTTTAGAAGTCTCTTAAATTAACCCAGTAAACTATAGTTAATTTATGAATTCCCTTTTAAACCTATATAAACTATTATAAAATGTATTTTAATGAACAATTTTAGCTACAAATGGAAGTGTGGAGGCGACGGGTTGGGGTATAAATGATGGCATTTCAGTAGATTTATTATTATTTATAAATAAATTAATTATATAAATTATAATAATACCAATAGTATTTACTCTTTTAATGCCAGAAAGTGTACAAATTATCATAAATACTGTTTATAGTATACTTTATTTATACGTATTTTATTATCATATTAAAAATAAACATAAACTGACTAAGGTAGGTAGGTAGGTTGCAGTGGTGAGGCCCAAGGCTGGGGCCTCCAATTAGAGCTTAGCTCCTTTTTGATCCACACCCTCTGTTTCTTTTTTGTTGTAATACACTATCAGTACCATCCAGAGTCAGCAAGGAAACCTAGGATTGCCGAAACTTTCAGCTTTCCTATGTTTCTCAGTGACTCCATCTGGTAGGCACCGAAGTGGCGAAATCTGATGTGGTTTAGCGCTGGGCAGAAGCATAGCAGATGTTCCGGTGTCTCTTGCTCTGTAGGTTGCTTACAGCTTCTACAGATTGCGTTGTATGGCAGTCCCAGCTTCATTGCGTGCGAACCGATCGCCCAATGTCCCGTGGTGAGTGCCGTGAACCTACTGATATCCCGCTTGCTGTTGGATAGCAGTTCCCTGGTTCGTTTTTCGTCGTACCTCGGCCAGCATTCCCTTGACCTTCTGTGATCACTCTTGCTTTGCCATTCTTTATTGGCTATCTGCCTAAAGTGGTCATGGATCCTCGTCTGGATCGCGTTTAGGGAGATCGGTAATTCGAAGTCAGAACTTAGCCCTGCCGAGCCTGCACGGGCTAGTTCGTCCGCCTTCTCATTTCCTGGGATCTCGTTGTGTCCCGGTACCCAAGTTACTTGTACCTTATTTTTGTCGGCAAGTCTATTAAGGGCCTTCTTGCATTCTGCCACAAGTCGTGAATTCGTTTTCACGGCAGATAGGGATTTTATAGCCGCTTGGCTATCCGAGTAGATTCGAACTCTATTGCCCCTGAGGTCCTGCCTTAAGGAAAGTTCGACTGCTTCCCTTATGGCTAGTAACTCAGCCTGAAAGACCGTCGCTGAGTTAGAGAGATTGAAGGCCTGTTCAATTCTCCAATTTTCAGCGAAGATCCCAGCCCCTACGCCGCAGCTCATTTTTGAGCCATCGGTGTAGAGGGACACCTCGTTCTCCTCTACCACTCTGCCCCTACTCCAGTCTTCCCTTGATGGGTATGATGTCGAGAATGCATTCCCGAATTTCATTTCCGCGATCATGTAGTCGGTCTTAACGTCTGTGTTAATGCCACTGTTTGCAAGGATCTTGCCGTGCCCGGCGCCGTAGTCCCTCCAGCAATTGCTCGCCTTCAGTCTTACTGCGCTCTGTGCCGCAGTGTCCTTCACGAACAGCTCTATCGGCATTATATGCAGGATGGCGTTGAGAGCAGCCGCGGGGCATGAGCGCATTGCACCCACTGCCCCCGCACTCGCTGCCCGTTGCATCCGTGTCAGCTTCGTTCTGTTGTAAGCCCTAGTTAGTGCCGGCCACCATACTAGGGCTCCGTATGTAAGAATTGGTCTTACCACTGCAGTGTAGAGCCATAAAATTATCTTTGGGTGCAGTCCCCATTTGTTTCCAAACATTTTCCTGCAGGAGTAGAATGCGATGCTTGCTTTCCTTACTCTTTCTGCAATGTTATCTTTCCATAAGAGCTTTTTATCCAGGATAACTCCTAGATACTTCGCTCGCTCCGATAGTTTCAGCTCCATGCCATTAATACTGGGCATGTTGAAGGGTGGTATCTTAGTTCTTCGCGTGAAGAGCATAAGTTCCGTTTTAGTGGGGTTGATACCTAGTCCGCAGGTTTTTGCCCATTTGTTTAGTCGACCTAGCGCACCCGTCATTATTTCGCTAATAACGTCAGGGTATGGTCCTGAAACGAGCAGTACTACGTCGTCCGCGTAGGCAACTGCTTTGACTCCACCCGTATTGAGGTCTGTCAATATGGCGTTCATATTTGTGAGCCAGAGTAGGGGCGATAGTACCCCGCCCTGAGGTGTGCCTCTCTTCACAGTCCGTGTGAGGTGAGTGCCACTCAGTTCGGCTGTGATCGTCCTGCTCTTTAGCATGACTCCGATCCACTCTCTGATGCCTCTCTCAATACCTAGCAAGTTGAGGGAGTCCAGGATAGAGTCGGGGTTCACGTTATTGAACGCGCCTTCTATGTCTAAGAAGGCTGCCATCGTATATTGTTTGTGTTGTAATGTCTTCTCGACATGATGTACAACTACGTGTAGCGCTGTTTCCGTTGATTTTCCTCTGCGGTACGCATGCTGCGCGTCCGAGAGTTGATGTCCTTCTAGAGATTCTCGGATGTGGACGTCCAGCAGTCTCTCTAGTGTCTTCAGGGCGAAGGAGGTGAGACTTATCGGTCTATAATCCTTTGCTAGGATATGCCCCCTTCTGCCCGGTTTGGGTATGAAAATGACTTTAGCCTCTCTCCACAACAGTGGGATGTGCGTCAGTCTTAAACATGCTTCGTAAATGGCTTTTAGCCATTTGCAGATGCTATCCTTGGCTGATTGTAGCATTGCCGGTATTAAGCCGTCTGGGCCCGGGCTTTTAAATTTATCGAAAGAATCTATTGCCCACTGAATTCGCTCCGTGGTAATGATGTCTTTCGTAGGTGTATCCATTTGAGAGTTCGTTCCCCCCTCGGGTTCCGAGATCACTCTTAGGTTTCCTGGGAAGTGGGTGTCAACTAGTAGCTCTAGTGACTCCTCAATTGTCGACGTAGCAGAGCCGTCTGCTCTGTTGATCAAGGTAGGGCTTATGTGCCCCTTGGCGAGGATTTTGCTTACTCTCGCCGTGTCCTTTATGCCTTCCAGTGACTCGCAGTATTTCTGCCAGGACTCTTTCTTGGCCTTGTATACTGCCTTCTTGTAAATTTTTTGTGCTTCTTTGTATGTTCCCCAGTCCCGGGTTACATAGCTGTGGTTAAAGGCCTTTCTCGCGCTCTTCCTGAGCTCGCTTAATTCCTTTGTCCACCACGGTGGGTATTGCCTCTTCGAGAATGTTAGCTTACAAGTCTCTTTGAAGGCGTTGTTCAGAATGTTAGTTAGGCCCTCGACTTCCTTGTCGAGTGCCTTTGCAGTGGATATGGTCTTGATCCTTCTGCCGTTAACTTTAGATCGGACAATCTCGCTGAAATTGTTCCAATCCGTCTTATGGGGGTTCCTTCTTGGCACCTGTTTCTTAACTGGTGTCGTTAATTCAAAGAAAATATACCTATGGTCTGAGAAGGAGTGTTCTGTCGATACCCTCCAGTTCTCGACCCTGTAATTGTCCTGCTCTATATGTAATGTGAGGTCTAACACCTCTTCCCAACCTTGAAAATTTTCCGTACTCGGAAAGATGAAGGTCGGCGTATTGCCCTTATTACATATTGTTACGTCTCTACAGATAATATTATCAAAGAGTGACTCACCTCTTTCGTTAGTCTCCGAACTCCCCCAGAGCGTGTGTCTTGCGTTCGCATCACACCCGAGCACCAGGGTCGTCTTCGTCACTTCCGCCCATTGCAGCAGCTTGACTACCGGCTCAGGCGGGGCCGGCTCGTCATGGGCCATGTACGCCGATGTTACGATGACTCCGCTCCCATCCGCCGCCACGAATCTGGCCACTGCTAGGTCAGGTGTGCTGAGGTTGGGACAGAGAAAAGCATTAAAGTGATTCTTAATTACAATGCAAGCTCTCGACCTACCATTCGAGTTAGCGCACAGTAGTGTGTATCCTTGGATTCTCAGTCCAGCGACTTGCCCGTCCCTGGTCCAAGGCTCCTGTATCAGACCGATGTCGATATCCTTCTCCCTTAGAAGGATCGTGAGATTAGCTGAAGCGTGCGAGCTGCGCTTCAGGTTAATCTGCACGATTCTCGACATCGATGTTGGTGGGGGTGGCGTCGGGAGATTTGTCGTCGATGACCATGTCGTCCAACAATTTGTTGGTGTCATCGACCTCCTCCAGAATCTCGTCCGGCTCGGCCAAGAAGACCTTGATCTTGGCCTTCCTGATGCCGTACCTGACCTTGTGGTCCATTGCCTCCAGCTGGGGCAGACAGCGTTGGTTGATCAGCAGGAGGAAAGGCTGACTCGCCTTCATCTCCTGCTCTGCTCTGAGGATGGTCCAGTCCTCTGTATGGATATCTGGGTTCTGGGCCTTCAGACAGGCGATCACCCTTGCATGGTCAGTTTGGCCCTTAGGTAACCAGATGCGAGCTCTGGGTCTCCTTGGGATCTCCCTGGCGTGGACTAGCCTAATCTTAAGGCCAGCCCATGTGTCGCTAATCTTTGCCACACACTCCGCCAGGAAGCTTCGGGAGAACCCGTCGTCGCACCTGATGACCCGGTGCCCTCTGACCACGTCTGAGGAGTCGAAGGAGGGGATGGGGCCGGTCGGCATGCTGACCAACCTGTCGGTCACCATGTCGGCCAACTTGGCCTCAATCTCCTCCCACTTCTCCGACAGCAGGCGACCGTCGTCATGAAGCTCGTCCACCAGTGCCATAGCCAGACTGTCTCTGGCCACCTCGCTGAACTTCTTTGCCTGGCTGACAAAGTTCGTCGCACGCGGCTTGCCCTGTGGGTCCTTCGCTCTCTTAGGCGCGCTTACGCTCACTTCCTGTGAGCGAATTCGCTTCGCCTTCGAGGGCTGGAACGCCGCCGGGTTTGCCGCTTTGTAGTTCTCGTATTCCGCGATCTCCGCAAGGAATTTGGCTTTGTCCTCGGCATCCCGAGGGTCGGTTTTGCCCTCAGCCTCGTTCTTGGCTATCTTGCCGAGAACGAAGCGGGCTCTGTTAACCCTCGCTCGTCTCTGATGGTGAGACAATTTCGTAATCTCTGAGGTGGTGCTCAGCTGAGCCCCACCTGTGTGTTTCGGTTGGGGAGTGCTACTCGCTCTCCCCTCGGATTGCGACGCTTCTTCGTCGGTCTCCGATACAATGTGAGATGCAGCGACCAGTCTCGGCCTCTGCATCTCCTTCTCGTCCTTCGTTGACAGTTTTTGGGGTTTATCCTCTCCCAGGAGTTCCGAAGCTCGGTTTGTAGAAGTCATAGCATTTCATGATCGCCCGCTTTGCTCGACCTGGCAAGCGCAGCGGGCCAGAGGGGGTTTGGGGCTTTGAAAAGAGGTCGACCGCAGCTTCGCCCCAAAACTGCGGCAAGGCCACTTACGACCCAGGGTTGCCTGGCCCTGGGAAGGCTCCGTGCAGACACAGCTTGGAATTACCCCTCAGCTGCGAACCTGGAAGTCAGTGTGCACGGGTCGCATCACACACCTGACTTGAGGGGAGGCTTGATTAAAGACTGCCTAAGTCCGCCCGACTACAATTGGTCAGCATCCCCGGTCGAGCCTCGACTGGGGACCTGCTTCCAGCCGCCCTCGCTTGGAGAGTATAGTCGCACTACCGATGGTGTACACAGTTACGGCAGATGACACAGTCATCCGTTGATCCCCCTGTGCACCCTATCGG
>NW_028257128.1:0-77131 GCF_035046125.1 Drosophila serrata | reverse complement strand
AATCCGATAACAAAGTAGTACATCAATAATATTCGGTAACTCCATTACAACAATCCAATATAATGTAATAACACTCGACAAGGCCAAACAAATTTTACTTGATCATTTTATTCATAAAAACATTACCATTCATCATTCAAAGAGCACACAGAGAAATTATTAATACCACTTACACTAAAATAATTCACAGCCTCTACTTATTAAAGAATTTATACTTCAATCACATGAAAAACTTTTACATCCAGGTATACAGAAAATGACTAAATTATTCAAAGAAAATCACCTTTTTCCAAATAGCCAACTATTAATTCAGAATATAATAAATGAATGCAACATATGCAATTTGGCTAAAACAGAACACAGAAATACCAAAATGCCTCTTAAAATCACACCCAACCCTGAACATTGTCGAGACAAATTTGTGGTAGATATTTATTCATCTGAGGGAAAACATTACATCAGTTGCATTGTCGTTTATTTAAAATTCGCTACACTTGAACATATTAAATCAAAGGATTGGATAGAATGCAGGAACGCACTAATGCGCATTTTTAATCAGTTAGGTAAACCCAAATAACTAAAGGCAGACAGAGACGGAGCTTTCACCAGCTTGACTCTAAATCGATGGCTTGAAGCAGAGGGAATTGAATTACAACTTAACACAGCAAAAACCGGTGTAGCAGACGTCGAAAGACTACATAAGGCAATAAATGAAAAAATCCGAATAATCAACTCATCCGATGATGAAGAAGTAAAATTAAGCAAGATTGAGACAATTCTTTACACATACAATCATAAAATAAAACATCACACCACTGGACAACACCTGCTCAAATATTCTTATACGCTGGACATCCAATATTAAACACTCAAAATATTAAAGAAAGGAAAATAGAAAAATAAAATAAAGGAAGATCGACAGGAATTTAACATTGACACTGGATACAGAAAAGGTCCACTTCAAAAGGGAAAATTAGAAAATCCATTTAAAGCAAATAAAAATGTAGAAAAAATAGACGAGACCATTACAAAATTATTCATCGAAATAGGGAAACCCAATACTACAAAACACAATTTAAGAAACAAAAGAAAACTAATGCCGTTAAACTTCCACAGGAATCTTCTGTACGATGATGTTATTTCTATTATTCACCACGGGCCACACTCAACAAATTCAAATAACCAACACAGATTCCGACCTTGACTATTTACTGTTCTCAAGCGTTCCAATTTAAATACCGGTAGTATATTAACACCACTGTTTAAGAATTAATCTTACAGAAATCAATATTATCACTGAATTTTTTGGTAACAAAATCAAAGACTCGCCCAGAATGAAATATTTGTACAATAAACTACTAAAAGAATTAAATGGTATAATTATTCATCAGCAAAATAGGCAGAAACGTGGACTATTTGGCATAATAGGTTCATCTTTTAAATTTCTTTTTGGCACACTTGATGAAAATGATAGGGTAAACATTAACAAAAAAATTAACATACATAATTGCAGAAAATTCAATTCAACTTAATAAATTAAATGATGTCGTAAAGTTTGTGAATGAAGGACTGGAGAAACTTACGAACTACCAAAATAACCGCAATAGTATTGACACACTTGTTTATGGACTCATGCAATTTATTGAGTACATTGAAGACATCGAAATAGGCATGCAACTTTCACGTCTTGGACTTTTTAACCCAAAATTACTCAATTACGACAAACTAGAAAGCATTAACAGCCAAAATATACTTTTAATCAAAACATCTACGTGGATTGACTACAAAAATAACGAATTGTTACTTATTTAACATATCCCTATTAACCTCAAAACCATTAACACCATTAAAATAATTCCTTATCCCGACCATAATGGATATCAGTTAGACTATTCAGATCAACAATCATATTTTGAAGATAAGAATAAAATTTATAATCAAGACAATAAAGAAGTTAATAATGAATGCATTAAAAATATAATTAAGCGTAAAAATCCAATTTGTAATTTTATACCAACTCCTTCAAAGGAATTGATTCAATATGTTATAACCAAATATTATACTTACATGGAATCTAATTGAAACTACAATCGAACTAAATTGTCAAGAATTAAATGGCGATATAAAAATAAATGGAAGCAACATTATTAGAATAAAACTATGTAGAGTTAAAATTGGAAATGTTATTTTAAGCGAAAATTCGTTAAGTCCAGAATTTGATTTAACAGCATTGTATTCACCGATTAATGTAACTAAGATAAAGATAGTAGAACATAATAACGTTTTAAAACTAATTTCAGAAAATAATACCACACTTTATGTAATTATAATATTAGTAGTTATCGTTCATATTATTTTTGTTGTCCTATTAAAATTGTATACACAAAATCCACTTACCTTTTTATATACAAAATTTAGAAAACAAGCAAAAAATAATCAAGAACCACAACAAAAAATAGAACCGGCACAAAACCAGTTGCCTGCATTGTACCCTGAAATGCCAGCCCAAACATAGGCAACCCTTTTAAGGGGAGGAAAGTGACATATTCACAAATTCCGTTATGTTCCAAGAAATATGAATCCAATGTAAACAATCCACATCCGGAGCAGGCAATGCTGCTGCTCAATAACATAAATAATTCTTCAATCAATATCCCAAGCGGGCGATCTCGCTCCCCAACTTTTGTAAACAAAGGGCAGTAGAAGTAAGATTTTTGTCACAGTAATTTAGTCTTAAGCTGAGATCATTTGAATAAAGACGTGAAGCGGAATATTCGTTTTATTAATTCAAATTAGCGTTGTCCTTAGTCAACTGACGGGACATAAGTTCGACTCAAAAGAAAGAAACACTTGACTGTATATATTATTGATATATCATAGTGGTATTACTTACACTCATTTTCAGTTTTATGTTTCAACCCGTTCTTCTAAGATGCTGGGAATTCAGAGGGACCAATACACAATATCAAAAATACTTTGAAATAAAAAATATCGCAGTATCGCTATTGAGACAAAATAACACTGTATAAATATATAATTTTGAGAAAAAATTTCGATGTATTGATATTTTTTCAATAGCCCTAATTTGTGCCGCCATACACGGTGTATCAATCGAAGAAGAAAAATATGCTTTAATTTCGAATTAAGTCTTATTCAAGTGCTTCGTTTTTATACCCTTGAGGGTATTATAATTTCAGTCAGAAGTTTGCAATGCAGTGAAGGAGGCACCTCCGACCATATAAAGTATATACAAATTAGTGTTATTCATATAATGAATGTGGAACTGCCGTCGGCAACGCAAGCTTCACTGGCAGTTGTGGGTGGTCACAGGGGGGGGGGGGGATGTCAGGCCCACTGTTGGCTGCTGGCCGTAGATCTCCCAATGATGAATTAGGAAGATTATGTTTGGAGGGTAACTGCCCTGCTTTTACCCGCTGGCCTAGCGACAGGTGATGAATAATAAGGTTTAAACGACAGCTTGTCGGAGTTGAGTTGATGAGCAGTGGCTCTTTATTCAATGAATGTCAAATCAGAACTGAATATAAAGAATAAACTTATAGCTAACAAAAACTCACTGCGGCCACGCAAATATGCAGTATCTGCCGTCTGTGCACGAGCATCCGGCCCATTGCTGGGTCAGCAGTTTGGCCGGAGCGTTATTATAATGTTGACTATGGTCAACGACTCTGGTCTGGCTGACCACAGTTAACTTACATATATTCTTGATCAGGATCAACAGCCGAGTCAATCTAGCCATGTCCGACTTTCCGTTTCTACGCAAACTAGTCTCTCAATTCTAAAGCTATCTGAATATAACTTTATAGTTAGTCTTCTATATACTCTGACTCGTATATATACGGGCTGGATCAGATGTCCGATCCAATATCATATAGCTGAATAGGAATGATCGGAAAATGTTTAAAAAAAAAATTAGAACATTTTCAGTTTTCAACAGAATTAAATCAAATTTGAAATATAGCCATTTCATATTATTCTACAAATTTGTAAAATTTTCTAAAATTTCATGAAAAATTGACTACTATATCATATAGCTCCTATAAGAACAATCGAGAATTAATTAAATTAAAAATTATAACTTCAATTTTCAACAGACTTTCATCAAATTTGAGATATTGCCTTTTCATATTATTCTACACTTTTTAGTACAATTTTATGAAAATCGGACTACTATATCATATAGCTCACATTGGAACGATCGAGAAATTAATTAGTGTTTATTATTTATTAGTGTTATTTATTTATTGTTAGTGTTAGTGTCGTTTATCTTGTCCTCCGCTTGGCCGTATCCAGGGTCCGAGATTTGTGCAACACAAGCGCTGTGATCGAAGGGGAACGGAACAGAAGCAAGGCCGTTGTATTACATTTTTTCTCAAACACCCGAACCCTTCTAATTTCTTTTGGTGCTCCAGCAGGGACTAGGGACGAAAGAGGTGTTTTGGTGGACCAATTGAGGCCAAGTTATTGAGGCGCTTCTCCTCCGGGAATTTAGAGTCCCCAAAAGAGGCAGCGTTGGCGCGAGCGCATCCCTGACTGAGGCCACGCTCTCGCCGGGAGTGAGGTGACCCCTAATACACATCACTTACCTACCATGTTAAATACAAGGGCTACAATTTTGTTAAACAGCGATTAAATAGAAAAATGAACTTGTAGAGTTGACTTAAGATCATTAATCACTATCGCACAAAATGAGGGAATATATGAAGAACATGTTAATTTTGAATTAAATAAAATTGCAGAAAATCGTAATAAAAACTCAAACCCTAATCAGAATTCTAAACCACACAAATTCAATACAAATACACAAACCCAATATCGACCAAGTTACCCACAATATTCTCAACCATTCCAACCTAATTTTAATCAATACACACAATCATTTAGACCCACCTATACACAACAGATTGTTGCATTTCGGGTGGGAACGGGCTGAAGGACTATCGATATATCGATAGGGATTGGTGTGATTGGACGGTCCAGGAGGGGGCGAGGAAAAATGAGCGAACCGGGAAGTTCAAAGTGCCTAAGAGAAAGGGTTCTTGCCCTTTCTCTCAGCAACGGCGATGATAAAGTAACGGCTGGAGTCCGGAACAGAGGAAAAGGAACCGGGCTATAAAGGGAGGTGGGAGCAGAAAAAACGAGGAGAAAAAAACTGGATGGATAACGTGGTGCGTGGTGCGGTTAACTTCGGAAAGGAAAAAAAACGTGATCCCGGAAAGAAGTGGAGACGTGACCGATCGTTTTCCCAGTGCCGTTTCCTGAGCGTTTTTCCTGAGCCGTCACCCGAGCTGCTGGGCACCGCGTCGTCCCCGCCGCAAGCCAAGTCCACCGGCCCACGCAAGCGTCAGAGCCGTTTTTCCCTGAGCCGTCGCCCGAGCTGCTGGGCACCGCGTCGCCGCCGCCGCAAGCCAAGTCCGCCGGCCACCGCAACCAACAACCGTCGCCGCCACCGCAAGCCAAGTCCGCCGGCCGGAGCCAGCTTCGGAGCCGTCGCCGCCCCTCCCGCATCCAACAACCACCGGCCAGAGTGACCGGCGCAGCCAAGTCCGCCGGCCGGAGCCTTCACCGCCGCCGCAGTCCAAAGAAGACCCCAGATCTGGTGAGTCCGTTTCGCATGGGACGATACCAAGGGCGAATTGCGCATCAATTTCTGCCCAGGCAGCTGCCGCCGACCTGCGGGCAGCCCTTACCACCCGGCGCCAAACCAGGGCGAGCTGGGAGATATAAAAGAAGAAAATAAATAAATTTAAGTTGTTAGGTGTAAGACATTAGTGTTAGTGTTAGTTGTTGTTAGGTGTAAGACATTAGTGTTATTGTTAGTTGGTGTTCGATGTGAGGTATTAGAGTGTTGTTCTCGCCCTCCGGATTGATCGTATCCTAGGTCCGGGATTGGTGCAACCCATGCGCTGCGACCAATAGGGGAAAGGGGAAGAAGCCCTTAGCAAGTCCTCAGTTGTGTTTGAACCCCGACCCTAGACTATTTCTTATGGAGCTCCAGTAGGGATAGTAGGTGAACGAGGGAAATTTCTGGTTAGCCAATCGTGGCCAATTTGTGGACGAAGAGCTTCTCCTCCGCCAACGTTGTCGGTCCCCAATAAAGGGCAGCCTTGGTGCAAGCGCATCCCTGGCTGAGGCCACATTCTCGCCGTGGACGAGTTGGCGCCTAAACCATATTTGTAAATCTGTTAGATGTAAGATGCCAAAAATTTATAATCAATACCCAGTAAAAGTTAAGAAAATGAAAATGGAGTAAGTTTACCTGGGGGGAGATGGGCCAGTCGCTAGACCGCGTGGAGTAAGCTCCGGCGTGCCGGAGATGGGTGATGCCCCGAAAGGTGGAGGAGGCATCACTGGATGGGTGGGCGCGTAGTGGCGGAACCAGCCAAGCCACAAATTCAACCCAGCAGCTTAATTGTCGTGTTTGTTTACCTTTTTGTATTGTTAGTGCTGACACTTGTAGTTTAGTCTGAGACGTCCGATTAATTCGGTATATTCTAATTGTGCGGACTGCGGGCATTGGGTCGGACCCAGCCCTGGGCACCCTGAGCTAGCCCGGCGATGCCCAAAGAAAGGCAGTTCCGTAACAATATGGCGCCCAAACTAAAAAAATAAAAGAATAGCGGGATGACGACGTCTCGAAAGGCCACGTCCTAGGTCATCCAGCCCTCGCAATCGGTGGCTTGCGAGGCCTATGTTACGGTCTGCAACTGCACCGAGGACCGGGGACTGGTGACCAAGGCGTAGGACATTCATTTTTATTTTTAATTAGTTTCCCAGTCAGGACGGGAGGCTTCGTCCGCAAAAAGATGGACAATTGCTCCCGGCCACAGTTCACAGAGGGTGCTGCGGTGGCAGGGTGGTGGCCACAGACCGTGCAGAAAACACGAGTCAAGAACCACTGTGATATAAACTGTGATATATAGTAGATAGGGAAACAAGTGTTTATTTATATTAACGTAAAGTTTTGATCGGTTGATCGGCTCCATCTCCCCTGAATTTAGAAAGGAAAAGAAAAGTTAGTGAATTTTTTGGTTGAGTACACAGGTAGAAGAAGATTTAATTATCTATTTATTAGAATATTTATTTCTCCATTTATTTATTTATTGATTTATTTATTTATTGCGTTATTTAATTACATATTTGTTGCATGTGCATTTATTTATGTTAGGTTATTTATGTTTACATATTTATTTATTTTGTGAATAAAGTCGGTAGCGGTTAGGAATTAAAGAATTTAAGTATGGACAGGGACAGGGGAAATAATTACCAGCTCAGGTCGAAGGGTCCTTCAGCCCAGGAAGAGGAGTTGTGGTCCACAGATGGGGAGCGTGCTGTCGGGCACGCGCCGCCGCGGGCCTCTATGGGGTTGCCGAGGACACCCCCTTCTCGGCGACAAGACCAACAGCTGGAGGAGCCGGAAGAGCAAGCAAGGACTAAATTGCTAGACTTCGAATCGATCGGGGCCACAGATGACCATCTGATGGGAATGGATCCCGCTCAGCGGGCAGTACATTTTCAAGATCCGCCCGCAGATTCCACAGCCAAGTCGGCGGTGAACCTTGCCCTGGCTCAGGCGGCGGAAACATACCGCAAGACCCAAGAAGAGGGGATCAGCCAGAGCTTGCGGGACGAGATGCGGGCCGGTTTTCTGGAAATGATGAAGCTGATTAATGAAGTTTTGAGACCCGCCACAAAGCAGCAGCACTTACCTGGAGGGATCGAGAGTCAGCAGCAGCAGTCGACAGCAACAGGACAACAACAGCGCCCACAGCAGCCACCACCTCCGTTTGGACGAGCGAGGGAGCCCGTGCACGACGCCCGCGGAGCGGTACCCAGGCATGGACAGACGTCCGTCGGTCATGCAACGAGGCCTACGCCACGAGATCCGCCGAAGCCGCCCAGGAGGGCGCCAGATCCAGCCGAGATCTATTCATTCAGCCCCGACGGTTCCACCGAGGTTGAGGAGACGCGTCAGGATGACAGCGTTGGTCGGAACTGGCGTGTCGAGGACCGACGCGCCGGCGGATTCCGTGACGAACGGACGTACGCAAACTGGGATGCAGGATTCAGTTCTCATGGCACAAGGGTGGATAGGTGGAACATTTCGTTCAGCGGTGAGGACGAGCGGAACCACATCGAAGGCTTCCTGTTTCGCTTGGAGTACCTCCAGAGGCAATCGCGTTGCTCATGGGCCGAGGTGATGAGAAATTTCCACACGCTGCTAACAGGTAGGGCAGCTACGCTGAGCGCTGCTAGATCGGTTCCAGAGCCATGAGACGGAGCATCATCGGATGCATCAGCTACTGCAGCGGGAGCAGCAACCAGGGGAGAGCGTAGACGATTATCTGCATGCAATGCAAACCCTTGCTTCTCGCCTGAGGAAGCGGATGCCAGAGCGTCACCTGGTTAAGGTGATGAAAAAGGGGTTAAGAGAAGAGATCGCTCGCTTCATGTATGCGATGGAGCTACTCACTGTGGATGAACTGCGGCAGGAGAGCCTCGAGGTGGAGCGTACCTTCGGACGCAGAGCTCGTTCCCAATTCCCACCACCAACGCGCTACCAAGGAGCGGAACGGAACCGAGTCCGCGAGGCGTTTGCTCCAGAGCCAGAGGAGGATGAAGACGAGCAACCACTGCAAGTGCAGGAAGTCCGGGAGCGGCCTCGAAATCCTTTCCGGGCTGGCTGCTGGAATTGTGGAGTCATGGACCACGGTTTTCGGGACTGCGGGCAGGAGCTGAAAAAAGTTTTCTGTTTCCGTTGCGGAAAGGCCGACACCGTCGCTCCGAAGTGCCCGAATTGTATGGGAAACGGACGGCGGGGCGATCCCAGAGTGGAAGGGGCTAGCCCAACGAGGAATTCCGCGCAGTAGGAGACCCTAAAAATAACAAGATAGACGTTAAGGATAATTCTAAAAATAATTTAAGATACTTACCCTATGAAGAGCGCATGCGACGGTATTTAGAGGTCAGGAACCGTATATTCGAGGAGCATCAGCTGAGCGGCATGAGCTGAAGTCTCCTGGACGGTTCGAAAGGCACGAGATCGGTTCCGGAAACGCCAGCGGAAGCGCCGAGAAGTCGTCGCGGCCGTCAAGCGGGGCGGCACCCAGGATCCCAGACCGTTCGCCCGAGTAAAGATTTCAGGCCAGCAGCTGACTGGGTTGTTGGACACCGGAGCGAGCGTCAGTCTGCTCGGAAAAGGCTGCAGGGAACTGGTGGACGCGATGGGTGTGCCGGTGCAGAGGTACTTCTCGGTGGTGCGAACTGCCGCTGGAGAGGATCGATCGATCATCGGCCGAATAAAGGTACCTGTGGAGTATGAGGGAAGGGTAGAAAACATTCATTTCTATCTGTGCCCTTATCTGGAACAAACGGCATACCTCGGCGTCGACTTTGGGCGGGCGGTTGACCTGGCTCCGACCGTAATTGGAGATATCCCGGTTCAAGGGGTGAAGAAAGCCGAAGAAGTTCACGCCAGGGAGATGGAGCACTACGCCGACCAGGAAGATGACGACGAGGAAAAGACAGACCCCGAATCCTGGACATTATCTGAAGCCGAGAACCGAGAGCTAGAGGCAATCAAGCAGAGGTTCCTCACCTTCGAGAAGGATGGTTTGGGAACGACTGGCCTGGAGAAACACTCCATAGAGCTGGTGGAAGGCGCCAAAATTTTCAAGGACCGTCCCTACCCAATGTCGCCAGCGAAGCAAAAGGTGGTCGAGGACGAAGTCGACAAGATGCTAGCCCTGGGAGTCATCGAGGAAAGCAAGAGCCCTTGGAGCAACCGGACGACGGTGGTGTCGAAGCCTGGAAAGGATATATTCTGTTTAGACGCCAGGAAACTAAATGACGTGACCGTCAAGGACGCTTACCCCTTGCCCAGTATCGATGGAATCCTGTCCAGAATCGATCAAACGCATTTCATCTCCAGCGTGGATTTGAAATTTGCGTTCTGGCAGATCGAACTGGACGAGAAGAGCAAGGAGATGACGGCGTTCACAGTTCCTGGTCGGCCCCTCTACCAATTCAGGGTGATGCATTTCGGGCTCTGTAATGCGGCACAGAGGCTGGTGAGACTCATGGATCGAGTAATCCCAGCCGAGATCCGATCCAACGTTTTTGTATACTTGGACGATCTGCTCATTCTGGCCCCGGACATCGAGACGCACTTCCGATACCTACGACGGGTCGCCGAATGCCTAAGAGAATCAGGATTAACTATCGGCATGAACAAATCTAAATTCTGCTTCAAGTCTTTGACTTACTTGGGTTTCGTCGTGGTTGGAGGTCGTCTGAGCACGGATCCCGGTAGGGTGGCGGCAATCAGGAGGATGCCGGAGCCGAGGTCGATGAAGGAGGTGCGCGCGTTTCTGGGAACAGCAGGCTGGTATCGGAGATTCGTTCGAAACTTCGCAACGCTAGCAGCGCCGTTGACCGAATCCCTCAAGAAAACTGGGAACAAGTTTTCCTTGAGTCCGGAAGCGCAGCTGGCGGTTGAAGCCTTGAGGATGGCACTAACCACGGCACCTGTACTGGTGCACGCCGATTTCAAGCGGCACTTCTATATTCAGTGTGACGCATCACACATCGGGGTTGGAGCCGTTTTTTTCCAAAAGAACGAGGACAACCAGGAGCAGCCGATAGCATTCTTTTCGGTGAAGATGAACAAGCACCAGGTGAATTAAACCGTCACCGAGAAAGAGTGCCTGACAGCCCTCCTGGCGATCCGGAAGTTCCGACCATACGTGGAAGGCATGCCGTTTACGTGCATCACGGATCACGCCAGCTTGAAATGGTTGATGTCCATGAAAGATCTGTCGGGACGCCTGGCCAGGTGGTCTCTGCAGCTCCAGGGATTCAATTTTACCATCGAACACCGGAAAGGCAGCGAGAACGTGGTGGCAGACATGCTTTCGCGATGCGCGGAGGAGATCTCTGTGGACCTGACAGAGTTGCTGGGTTTTGAGACCACCGAATTTGCTGGAAAGGAGTGCCAGGAGTTTGTCCAAGAGATCCCGGGCAACACGGATTACTTACCGGATCTTAGGATCGAGGACGGGCTCATCTTCAAGCGAACCTCCCCGGCAACTTTGGACGACGAGGTGGACGGATCAGCGTGGAAGCTCTGGATACTGCCGAGTCTGACCCACAGCCTGGTAGAGCGAGCCCATGCGGACCCAAAGGCAGCTCACGGCGGAATGGGGAAGACACTGGAGATCCTTCGGCGGCAGTTCTACTGGCCCGGAATGGTGCTCCAGGTTCGGGAATTTGTTCGAAGATGCCAGGTCTGCAAGGAGTCGAAGGCGCCGAATCACCGTATGATGGTCGGAATCGGTGAGCGAGTACAGACGGAGCGGCCATTCCAGAAGCTGTACATCGACTTCCTTGGCAAGTATCCGAGGTCGAAGAAAGGGCATGCCTGGATCTTCATTGTGGTGGACCACTTTTCAAAATATACGTTCCTGAAGGCCATGAAGGAAGCGACTGGCGTGGCTACGGGCGAAGCACCGTTTTTCACGCTGTTCGGACACCACATGTTCCTGCATGGATCCAGCTACCGGTTGGCCAGGAAGCTGCAGTCTCTGTGCGGCCATAAGATGGCCGGTATGCCAACGGCTGACAAGCTCCGAGTCGTGCAAGAGAAAGTGCGCAAGTGTCTGGAGGCCTCGTACGACCGCTGTCGCCGACGCTATAACCAGAGGGCCAGAGAGTTCGCCGCAAAGCCAGGCCAGGAGGTGTATCGCCGGAATTTCGTTCTCAGCGACTTCGGAAGGCAATTTAACGCCAAGTTTGCCAGGAAGTTCCTCAAGGCCAGGGTGGTGAGGACGATAGGCAGCAACGCTTACGAGCTCGAGGACATGCAGGGCCGGAGTTTGGGTGTATACCACGCCAAAGATATCCGCGTGTGACCTGGAAGAGAGATCACAAAGTATAAATGGACCAGACACTGGAGAAAGGGTACTTCCCGTAAGACGTGGGCCCCGCGTTGGGCACCGTACGGAACTGCGCTGGAGATACAGATCCAAATGCTCCCAATGATCCTGTCGAGCCGCTGGAAGCCGGCAACAGCTCCCCATATCCTTGGGTGGTGTTGCATTTCGGGTGGGAACGGGCTGAAGGACTATCGATATATCGATAGGGATAGGTGGGATTGGTAGGACCAGGAGGGGGCGAGGAAAATGAGCGAACCCGGAAGTTCAAAGTGCCTAAGAGAAAGGGTTCTTGCCCTTTCTCTCAGCAACGGCGATGATAAAGTAACGGCTGGAGTCCGGAACAGAGGAAAAGGAACCGAGCTATAAAGGGAGGTGGGAGGAGAAAAAACGAGGAGAAAAAAACTGGATGGATAACGTGGTGCGTGGTGCGGTTAACTTCGGAAAGGAAAAAAAAACGTGATCCCGGAAAGAAGTGGAGACGTGACCGATCGTTTTCCCAGTGCCGTTTCTTGAGCCGTTTTCCCAGTGCCGTTTCTTGAGCCGTTTTCCCAGTGCCGTTTCCTGAGCGTTTTCCCAGAGCCGTCGCCCAAGCTGCTGGGCACCGCGTCGTCCCCGCCGCAAGCCAAGTCCGCCGGCCCACGCAAGCGTCAGAGCAGTTTTTCCCTGAGCCGTCGCCCGAGCTGCTGGGCACCGCGTCGCCGCCGCCGCAAGCCAAGTCCGCCGGCCCACGCAACCAACAACCGTCGCCGCCGCCGCAAGCCGCCAGCTTCGGAGCCGTCGCCGCCCCTCCCGCATCCAACAACCACCGGCCAGAGTGACCGGCGCAGCCAAGTCCGCCGGCCGGAGCCCACTTCGGAGCCTTTACCGCCGCCGCAGTCCAAAGAAGACTCCAGATCTAGTGAGTCCGTTCCGCATGGGACGATACAAAGGGCGAATTGCGCATCAATTTCTGCCCAGGCAGCTGCCGCCGACCTGCGGGTAGCCCTTACCACCCGGCGCCAAACCAGGGCGAGCTGGGAGATATAAAAGAAGAAAATAAATAAATTTAAGTTGTTAGGTGTAAGACATTAGTGTTAGTGTTAGTTGTTGTTAGGTGTAAGACATTAGTGTTAGTGTTAGTTGTTGTTAGGTGTAAGACATTAGTGTTATTGTTAGTTGGTGTTCGATGTGAGGTATTAGAGTGTTGTTCTCGCCCTCCGGATTGATCGTATCCTAGGTCCGGGATTGGTGCAACCCATGCGCTGCGACCAATAGGGGAAAGGGGAAGAAGCCCTTAGCAAGTCCTCAGTTGTGTTTGAACCCCGACCCTAGACTATTTCTTATGGAGCTCCAGTAGGGATAGTAGGTGAACGAGGGAAATTTCTGGTTAGCCAATCGTGGCCAATTTGTGGACGAAGAGCTTCTCCTCCGCCAACGTTGTCGGTCCCCAATAAAGGGCAGCCTTGGTGCAAGCGCATCCCTGGCTGAGGCCACATTCTCGCCGTGGACGAGTTGGCGCCTAAACCATATTTGTAAATCTGTTAGATGTAAGATGCCAAAAATTTATAATCAATACCCAGTAAAAGTTAAGAAAATGAAAATGGAGTAAGTTTACCTGGGGGGAGATGGGCCAGTCGCTAGACCGCGTGGAGTAAGCTCCGGCGTGCCGGAGATGGGTGATGCCCCGAAAGGTGGAGGAGGCATCACTGGATGGGTGGGCGCGTAGTGGCGGAACCAGCCAAGCCACAAATTCAACCCAGCAGCTTAATTGTCGTGTTTGTTTACCTTTTTGTATTGTTAGTGCTGACACTTGTAGTTTAGTCTGAGACGTCCGATTAATTCGGTATATTCTAATTGTGCGGACTGCGGGCATTGGGTCGGACCCAGCCCTGGGCACCCTGAGCTAGCCCGGCGATGCCCAAAGAAAGGCAGTTCCGTAACAAGATACCTAACAACCAAACTATGTGGCCAAATCATTTCGGACCCAACCAATACATGAACACACAACCATTTACTCACAAAAATCCTTTTCCACAATATTCCAATAAAATTCAAAATCCTCAAACAGCATATTTTAAAGGAAATACATACCCTCAACAACAACAACCCTCTACATCTAAAAATACTAACTTCCCGGTTACCAAACGACTAAGACCATCGGACAGTGAACAAACCAAAATGTCTATTGACGAATTGAGATTTCAAGACGCACACGAACACGAATACGAAGAAATACAACCTAATTATTATGAACAACAGTATTATGACCACAATCAATACCATAGGTTGATTAATGAACAACAACAGCAACAACAGGTCCAATACACCCAAAATAAAGATGAACAAAATCTATATAGCTCAGAACCAAATGGTTAACAGCCCCGGACAACACCAATACATACAAATAGCATACAAAGGTTGCACATACAATTGCCTTATAGACACAGGATCCACAATAAATATGATCAATAAAAATATATTTTGTCTTCCTATTCAAAATTTTATATGCGAAGTTTTGACATCAAATGGCCCTATTACATTGAACAATTTAATTATGTTACCCAGCAATAGTATTTTTAAAACAACTGAACCATTTCATGTACACAATTTTTCTAATAATTATGATATACTAATTGGCAGAAAATTGTTGAAAAATGCACAATCAATTATAAATTACAAAAATAGCACAGTTACCCTTTTTGATAAAACATATAAATTAATAACTTCAAAATAAGAAAAGAACCAAAATGTTTATATCCAAAAGCCAATAGAACCAATTAAAAAATCACCTCAGGAATCAACAAAAAAAATTGATTTTGGATTATTTCGATTAGATCACCTGAATCAGGAGGAAACTTCAAGGTTGAAAGGTTTATTAAATATATTCAAAAATCTTCAATATGAAGAAGGAGACAATCTAACATTTACAAATACCATTAAACACGTACTAAATACAACACATAACTCCCCAATTTATTCAAAACAGTACCCACTTGCTCAAGCGCACGAAATTGAAGTCGATAACCAAGTACAGGAAATGCTTAATCAGGGATTAATTAGGGAAATTAATTCACCATACAATACTCCTACCTGGGTAGTACCCAAAAAACCTGATGCATCTGGAAAAATTAAGTATTGAGTAGTAATTGATTATAGAAAGCTAAATGAAATAACTATTCCCGACAGATATCCAATACCAAACATGGACGAAATCCTTGGTAAACTAGGTAAATGCCAATATTTTACAACTATCGATTTGGCAAAGGGATTTCATCAAATAGAAATGGACTCAGAATCAATACCTAAAACTGCATTCTCCACCAAAAGCGGTCATTACGAATACCTTCGAATGCCATTTGGCCTTAGAAATGCACCTGCTACTTTTCAAAGGTGTATGAATAATATCCTTCGACCGTTGCTCAATAAACACTGTTTAGTGTATTTAGATGACATCATAATTTTTTCCACATCCCTTACCGAACATTTGAATTCATTACAGCTAGTTTTTTCCAAACTTGCAGAAGCAAATTTAAAGTTACAGTTAGATAAATGTGAATTTAAAAAAAAGGAAGCTAGTTTTCTTGGTCACCAACCAAACCCCCTTAAAGTTAAAGCCATAGTTTCATATCCAATTCCAACAAAAGTAAAAGAGATCAGAGCTTTCCTTGGATTAACCGGTTATTATCGTAAATTTATCCCAAACTACGCAGACATAGCAAAACCAATGACCAAATGTTTAAAAAAAGGAGCAAAAATAGATACACAAAATATCGACTACATAGAAGCATTCAAAAAACTTAAAACATTAATAATTAGAGAACCAATTCTCCAATTACCCGATTTCGAAAAAAAATCACTTTAACCACAGATGCCAGTAATCTAGCCCTTGGAGCCGTACTTTCTCAAAATGGTCATCCTATATCCTTTATTAGCAGAACACTTAATGAACATGAATTAAATTACAGTGCTATCGAAAAGGAATTACTTGCTATTGTTTGGGCCACTAAAACTTTTCGACATTACTAGGACGACATTTTCTCATTGCTAGTGACCATCAACCTCTTAGATGGCTGCATACTTTAAAAGAACCAAATGCCAAGTTACAAAGATGGAAAGCCAAGTTAAACGAATACCAATTTAAAATCGACTATATTAAAGGGAAAGAAAATTCAGTTGCCGATGCATTATCAAGAATTAAAATTGAAGAAAATCAGCATAGTGAAGTTACTCAACATAGTGCAGAAGAAGATAATAGTAACCTAATTCATTTAACAGAACAACCAATAAACTATTTCAAAAAACAAATAATTTTCATTAAATCCGATAACAAAGTAGTACATCAATAATATTCGGTAACTCCATTACAACAATCCAATATAATGTAATAACACTCGACAAGGCCAAACAAATTTTACTTGATCATTTTATTCATAAAAACATTACCATTCATCATTCAAAGAGCACACAGAGAAATTATTAATACCACTTACACTAAAATAATTCACAGCCTCTACTTATTAAAGAATTTATACTTCAATCACATGAAAAACTTTTACATCCAGGTATACAGAAAATGACTAAATTATTCAAAGAAAATCACCTTTTTCCAAATAGCCAACTATTAATTCAGAATATAATAAATGAATGCAACATATGCAATTTGGCTAAAACAGAACACAGAAATACCAAAATGCCTCTTAAAATCACACCCAACCCTGAACATTGTCGAGACAAATTTGTGGTAGATATTTATTCATCTGAGGGAAAACATTACATCAGTTGCATTGTCGTTTATTTAAAATTCGCTACACTTGAACATATTAAATCAAAGGATTGGATAGAATGCAGGAACGCACTAATGCGCATTTTTAATCAGTTAGGTAAACCCAAATAACTAAAGGCAGACAGAGACGGAGCTTTCACCAGCTTGACTCTAAATCGATGGCTTGAAGCAGAGGGAATTGAATTACAACTTAACACAGCAAAAACCGGTGTAGCAGACGTCGAAAGACTACATAAGGCAATAAATGAAAAAATCCGAATAATCAACTCATCCGATGATGAAGAAGTAAAATTAAGCAAGATTGAGACAATTCTTTACACATACAATCATAAAATAAAACATCACACCACTGGACAACACCTGCTCAAATATTCTTGTACGCTGGACATCCAATATTAAACACTCAAAATATTAAAGAAAGGAAAATAGAAAAATAAAATAAAGGAAGATCGACAGGAATTTAACATTGACACTGGATACAGAAAAGGTCCACTTCAAAAGGGAAAATTAGAAAATCCATTTAAAGCAAATAAAAATGTAGAAAAAATAGACGAGACCATTACAAAATTATTCATCGAAATAGGGAAACCCAATACTACAAAACACAATTTAAGAAACAAAAGAAAACTAATGCCGTTAAACTTCCACAGGAATCTTCTGTACGATGATGTTATTTCTATTATTCACCACGGGCCACACTCAACAAATTCAAATAACCAACACAGATTCCGACCTTGACTATTTACTGTTCTCAAGCGTTTCAATTTAAATACCGGTAGTCAATTTAACACCACTGTTTAAGAATTAATCTTACAGAAATCAATATTATCACTGAATTTTTTGGTAACAAAATCAAAGACTCGCCCAGAATGAAATATTTGTACAATAAACTACTAAAAGAATTAAATGGTATAATTATTCATCAGCAAAATAGGCAGAAACGTGGACTATTTGGCATAATAGGTTCATCTTTTAAATTTCTTTTTGGCACACTTGATGAAAATGATAGGGTAAACATTAACAAAAAAATTAACATAATTGCAGAAAATTCAATTCAACTTAATAAATTAAATGATGTCGTAAAGTTTGTGAATGAAGGACTGGAGAAACTTACGAACTACCAAAATAACCGCAATAGTATTGACACACTTGTTTATGGACTCATGCAATTTATTGAGTACATTGAAGACATCGAAATAGGCATGCAACTTTCACGTCTTGGACTTTTTAACCCAAAATTACTCAATTACGACAAACTAGAAAGCATTAACAGCCAAAATATACTTTTAATCAAAATATCTACGTGGATTGACTACAAAAATAACGAATTGTTACTTATTTCACATATCCCTATTAACCTCAAAACCATTAACACCATTAAAATAATTCCTTATCCCGACCATAATGGATATCAGTTAGACTATTCAGATCAACAATCATATTTTGAAGATAAGAATAAAATTTATAATCAAGACAATAAAGAAGTTAATAATGAATGCATTAAAAATATAATTAAGCGTAAAAATCCAATTTGTAATTTTATACCAACTCCTTCAAAGGAATTGATTCAATATGTTATAACCAAATATTATACTTACATGGAATCTAATTGAAACTACAATCGAACTAAATTGTCAAGAATTAAATGGCGATATAAAAATAAATGGAAGCAACATTATTAGAATAAAACTATGTAGAGTTAAAATTGGAAATGTTATTTTAAGCGAAAATTCGTTAAGTCCAGAATTTGATTTAACAGCATTGTATTCACCGATTAATGTAACTAAGATAAAGATAGTAGAACATAATAACGTTTTAAGATATACCGTGAACACAGCTGGAAAAACTTCGGAGCTCAGAATCTCCGGCTTTAACCAGGTTTCTGTGAGCACAATAACCTGAGATGCAAACGAAAGGCTATCAGAATACAAGTTAGGGAGCTTACTACGTAAGCCTCTTGCATTCTGATAGGAAATACCTAAGGAGTAGGTTAGTTTTTTGGGTGGGGATTGGAAGACGTAGAAGGCGCAGTGGTATCATCAGGCCTAGGAAGTGTTATTCCTACAGGCCGTTTTTTCTTTTTCTTCGCCTCGAACTCCTTAACAACGATGTACTCTGGCCAGAGCAAATAGTGTTAAAGAGCTCGTTAGGGACATTTATTTTGAAAGATGAAATGTCCCTTGCGTAAGAAAATTTGAACTTTTCCACCTTTATCTTAATTTTTCGGCTCTGGTTTTGCCTTGTATAAAGGCGAGAACATCTTCCGATGTTTGGTCAGGGGAGAGCCGCGAGACAAAAATATGACTCGTTGGTGGTCAATATTTGCGACCCCCCAGGGGATAAAACAGAAATCACCGGCAGTACGGGCACTCCCGCTGCACATTCGGATACCGAATCTTTTCTAGCGCTCGATCTCAGCACTCTTGGAATTAATGCTGAGGTCGATGGCTGTGCCGAGGGAGGCTGCTGCTGAGAGCCCGTTGCAGGTAGTTGGGGTTCGTCTACATGCTGCCCACCAGTAGCAGTTTTTTTGCGCCTACTAGACTCATTTAATAGCGTAAGGCTATTAAATTGGGTGTCCAGCGCCAAGAACATATCAAGAGTTTTACGAAAACTCGTTAAAATGCCCTTAAAACCGCTTTTGGTTTGCCGCATGAAAGACATCATCTCCCTTTCTACATCGCGACAGGCCTCACAACAGAAACGCAGGCCGATGTTTTTTTTTACATCGTCCACCGTCCGAGCTGCAACTCCAATACACTTGGCGTGCATGACGTTGTCGCACGGCCAGCAGCCGCTTGTAAGGTCACCTGCAGCAATTGCCTTTTTGCAGGTTTTGACGAAACAGACTATATTTCCGGACATTATATGGACTTACTTGTACTGTACTTGTACTTTGAAAAAATAACAACAGAGCTATGCAGAAAGAAGTGAAGAGTCTCAGCGAGAGCGAGAGAGCGGGGGGGGGAGCGAATGAGATCAGATGAGATAAGAAGTGCAGCGGCACAGCTAAAGCGAGAGAGTGAGAGAGCGTGGGAGATAGATAGATAAAACGTTTAGCTGTTGCGACGGCGCAAACAAAAGCTAGACGAAGAAGGCACAAAAAGGAATGCAAAATATGCAAAAGCTAACACTAGCAGCACAACTAAATTGGAAAATAAAGCCAATTATGTACACAAATTAGAATAGCTGCATGCACACGCGAAGTGAACGGGAAGTTATAAACACAAATTAGAAAATTTAAGTTAACCCCGGTGGTTAGAATCAATCTTTAATACAAAACGAGAGCGCAAGAAAAAAACACGTCCGTTCACTTGGAAAGATGAAATACGTAATATTTTAAAACTAATTTCAGAAAATAATACCACACTTTATGTAATTATAATATTAGTAGTTATCGTTCTTATTATTTTTGTTGTCCTATTAAAATTGTATACACAAAATCCACTTACCTTTTTATATACAAAATTTAGAAAACAAGCAAAAAATAATCAAGAACCACAACAAAAAATAGAACCGGCACAAAACCAGTTGCCTGCATTGTACCCTGAAATGCCAGCCCAAACATAGACAACCCTTTTAAGGGGAGGAAAGTGACATATTCACAAATTCCGTTATGTTCCAAGAAATATGAATCCAATGTAAACAATCCACATCCGGAGCAGGCAATGCTGCTTCTCAATAACATAAATAATTCTTCAATCAATATCCCAAGCGGGCGATCTTGCTCCCCAACTTTTGTAAACAAAGGGCAGTAGAAGTAAGATTTTTGTCACAGTAATTTAGTCTTAAGCTGAGATCATTTGAATAAAGACGTGAAGCGGAATATTCGTTTTATTAATTCAAATTAGCGTTGTCCTTAGTCAACTGACGGGACATAAGTTCGACTCAAAAGAAAGAAACACTTGACTGTATATATTATTGATATATCATAGTGGTATTACTTACACTCATTTTCAGTTTTATGTTTCAACCCGTTCTTCTAAGATGCTGGGAAATCAGAGGGACCAATACACAATATCAAAAATACTTTGAAATAAAAAATATCGCAGTATCGCTATTGAGACAAAATAACACTGTATAAATATATAATTTTGAGAAAAAATTTCGATGTATTGATATTTTTTCAATAGCCCTAATTTGTGCCGCCATACACGGTGTATCAATCGAAGAAGAAAAATATGCTTTAATTTCGAATTAAGTCTTATTCAAGTGCTTCGTTTTTATACCCTTGAGGGTATTATAATTTCAGTCAGAAGTTTGCAACGCAGAGAAGGAGGCACCTCCGACCATATAAAGTACATATATACAAATTAGTGTTATTCATATAATGAATGTGGAACTGCCGTCGGCAACGCAAGCTTCACTGGCAGTTGTGGGTGGTCACAGGGGGGGGGGGGATGCCAGGCCCACTGTTGGCGGCTGCTGGCCGTAGATCTCCCAATGATGAATTAGGAAGATTATGTTGGGAGGGTAACTGCCCTGCTTTTACCCGCTGGCCTAGGGACTCAGACAGGTGATGAATAATTAGGTTTAAACGACAGCTTGTCGGAGTTGAGTTGATGAGCAGTGGCTCTTTATTCAATGAATGTCAAATCAGAACTGAATATAAAGAATAAACTTATAGCTAACAAAAACTCACTGCGGCCACGTAAATATGCAGTGTCTGCCGTCTGTGCACGAGCATCCGGCCCATTGCTGGGTCAGCAGTTTGGCCGGAGCGTTATTATAATGTTGACTATGGTCAACGACTCTGGTCTGGCTGACCACAGTTAACTTACATATATTCTTGATCAGGATCAACAGTCGAGTCAATCTAGCCATGTCCGACATTCAGTTTCTACACAAACTAGTCTCTCAGTTCTGAAGCTATCTGAATGAAACTTTGTAGTTAGTCTTCTATATACTCTCACTCGTATATATGTCGGAACGGGCTGGATCGGACGCCTATATCATATAGCTGAATAGGAATGATCGGAAAATGTTTACAAAAAAAATTATAACATTTTCAGTTTTCAACAGAATTTAATCAAATTTGACATATAGCCATTTCATATTATTCTACAAATTTGTAAAATTTTCTAAAATTTCATGAAAAATTGACTACTATATCATATAGCTCCCATAGAAACGATCGAGAAATGAATTAAATTAAAAATTATAACTTCAATTTTCAACAAATTTTTATCAAATTTGAGATATAGCCTTTTCATATTATTCTACACTTTTTAGTAAAATTTTATGAAAATCTGACTACTATATCATATAGCTCACATTGGATCGATCGAAAAATTAATACAATTAAAAATGATAACTTTTCCAGTTTTCAACAGATTTTCATTAAATTTGAGATATAGACATTTTAGATTAGTCCTAAATTGTGTGTCAAATTTTATGAAAATCGGATTACTATATCATATAGGTGCCATACAAACCATCGTTAGAAGTGGTGAGAGGCAAATAAGCGAACCGGGAAATTCAGATGCGGATTGAGAGGACGAGGCACTGAAGGAGATGAAGAAGTAACGGGCTGGAGGTACGGAACTGAGGGAACGAACCGAGGCCATAAAGGGAGGTTCTGGCAAGACGACCGCGGTTAAGATTTATTGATGAAGTTTCCAGATAGCCGTCATACCGTCGCTTTGCCGCCGCCTTACCGACGCCAGAGCCGTAGCCCAGAGCCGCCACCAGAGACGCCGCCAAAGCTGCCGCCAGAGCCGTCGCCAGAGCTGCCGACTTACCGTCGCGAGAGCCGTCGCTCAGCGCCGCTAGAGCCGTAGCCCACAGCCGTCGCGAGAGC
This sequence comes from Drosophila serrata, assembly GCF_035046125.1. Lineage (NCBI taxonomy): Eukaryota > Metazoa > Arthropoda > Insecta > Diptera > Drosophilidae > Drosophila > Drosophila serrata. The sequence continues at coordinate 54,618 of NW_028257128.1, read as the reverse complement.
CGTCGCCCAGAGCGCCGCAGAAGCCGAGAGCGCCGCCAGCTCCGAAGCCCGAAGCCGCCAGTGGCTACATCCGATGAGTCCGTTCCGGCTAAAGGGTGAACACAAAGGTGTTGGGCATATTTTTGCCTTGGCAATACGCAGCCGCTTTCCAGACCGCCTATCTCGTTGGGGCCACTGATGAGGAGCAAAATGAAATTAGTTTTAGTGTTATTTATTTATTGTTAGTGTTAGTGTCGTTTACCTTGTCCTCCGCTTGGCCGTATCCAGGGTCCGAGATTTGTGGAACACAAGCATTGTGATCGAGGGGGAACGGAACAGAAGCAAGGCCGTTGTATTACATTTTTTCTCAAACACCCGAACCCTTCTAATTTCTTTTGGTGCTCCAGCAGGGACTAGGGACGAAAGAGGGAATCTTGTTTTGGTGGACCAATTGAGGCCAAGTTATTGAGGCGCTTCTCCTCCGGGAATTTAGAGTCCCCAAAAGAGGCAGCGTTGGCGCGAGCGCATCCCTGACTGAGGCCACGCCGGGAGTGAGGTGACCCCTAAGACACATCACTTACCTACCATGTTAAATACAAGGGCTACAATTTTGTTAAACAGCGATTAAATAGAAAAATGAACTTGTAGAGTAGAGTAGTTTACCTGGGGGAGATGAGCCGGTCCCCAGACTGCCTGGAATAGGTTCCGGCCCGCAGGAGATGGGTGATGCCCCTAAATGACCAGGAGGCATCACAGGATGGATGGGTGCGTCGTGGCGGGAAAACCAATGCTACCAATTCGTCCCAACAGTGTCGTCCGCACATATTTGTTTGTTTAGTTACCTTTTTTGTAATTAGTGAAGATAGTTTTGTTAGAGATGAGTGTTGTCTGAGACGTCCGACAAGTTCGATATACTATTGTGCGGACTGCGGGCGTTGGGTCGAAACCAGCCCTGGGCCTCATGAGCTAGCCCGGCGGAAGAGCAGTGTCGTAAAACTTTCTTGTTTCATTTTAAAACCTTAGTAACAAACACTGACTTCATATTGACCCTAACGCAACGTGTCGTTTTCCATACAATATTGTCGATGCTTGCTTCCAAAAAAAAGATTGCAATCCTCAACGAATTTGTGCGAACATGCACATAATCTCAATCGAAGAGGAGAACTGTGCTCTAATTGTAAATTAAATCTTATTTAAGTGCTTCGTTGTTTTCGGTCCCCATTAAAAACACTGGCTCATTTGCCAGAGTTAGGCGATTTGCCTATTAACTTCCGAGATCAGAGGCTTTTTACGAGCGACTCTATTTTGGTATCCAGCCTTTTTTATGACACGGCGTACAGTATCGTCAGAAACAGTTTTCGAGAAATTCTGTGTTATGGACCAAGGTGTTTGGTTTGGAATACAATTTTTTAACCCAGAGATATGCGGTATAAATTTTTGCGCCTTCAATATTTCCCTCGATTTTTGCCATCTTTTTTTTACATTTTCGTAGCGAATGCTTAAATTCTCGACGACTAGAAGAATTATAGAGCAACCATCGCCAAAACAAATCCATAAAATTTGGATAAACAACGAATGACGAACAAAATTTCCTAAGAAATTTCGGAACGGCAAAACTTTATAGTACGGTATGGAATGGGTAAAACTACGTTTTAAAGCAGTGAGAGAGAGCAAGGGTCATATAGTTTAAAACGGCTGTTTGTCAGCGCCGTTTAAAAAGCCTTTATGGAGACACGAAATTAAAAAGAAAATTCCATGGTGTTAGGGGCTTCCCGACGCCACACTTTTAGTATTTTCCAGGCGGCTTCCAGAGAGATTACAAATTTTAATAAAACAAGCTGTTTTCGACCATTTGCCTCTCGCTCACACTTGCAGTTCCTTTAGATATTTTAAATTATATATCCCGACATAAAAAAAATATTCGTAAATGATGAGTGTAGAAGCTTAGAAGAGCTGATACAGTTAATATAATCAAAACAGTAAAGGGTTTCTTATGCATGTAATCCTGATTGCTGTCATACTAAGACGTCTGGGAGCTGTGCAAGGGAGGCGCCATGCAAATCGCTTTGGGACAAATATTAATCAAAAACGAGCCAACAAATGTTGAACGTGTTGTAAAAGTGCCGGGTCAACAAAGTTTGACCTCCAAAAATTCTTAATAACTATTAAAAAGTGCCGTCACACTTCAAAAGAATCAACTTTTTCGCGCTGCAAAACACTTTAAGAATTTCCATACCGTACTAAAGAATGCAATTTTTAATAAAACAGGCTGTTCTCGACCATTTGCCTTTCGCTCGTACTGTCAGCTCGTTAACTTATTTTAAATTAAAGATCCCGCCATGAAAGTTGTATTGGAGGGGACCGGCTCTAATTGCTGATAAACTCGGTTAATGAAAACGCGGCAATACTTCGAGGTATAACGGAACTTGCGTCAGATTGAAGGTATTTTGGAACTAAATAACATAGAACCACTAAGAGAAGTCAAACAGTACAAAAAAGTACTATCACAAAAACGGCTGAGCCTGGAACCCCAGAGCACCCGAATGATATGTCTAGAACCCCAGAGTGCGTTCGGCTTTTTCGAGTTCGAAGCATTCGTTCGAAACCGAGCACAACAAGAATTTAATTTTCAGTTGCAGATCGACCGTAGAACGATGAGCAGGGGTGCGTTTCTTTGCGCTGTACTCTCGTTTCTGTGTATATGTGTATATGAGTACAAGCGCTCGCACGTTTGTATGCGTGTGTAAATTTCTGCATGCAGAGTCTTTTTCAAATATTTTGGACGGCCACAGCCAGTGCGCCGCGGCTCACTTGCTTATGACGTCACAGCAATAGTTAGCGGCTATCGCTTGCATTGGGGGACAAATTATTTAAGTTATTTAACTATAATTACTACTTATTTTAATTTAAGTTTTTTTTTTCTGAAGGCATTGGGAACAGTAGTAACTTGCAAGCAGAACAAGGATATTCTTTGGATCGGTGGTGATACTATCCTTGAACCATCAAGAGGAATCGGAAACTGGGGGATTTACTTGGATGCAGCAAAGTGTGATGTTGACCGTGGCATGTCGAACAGGAAGCTTGTGCAATCGTAGATTCTATGACCTTTTGCAAAGCAATTCTGACACAAAAGCTTTTTCTGGATATAAGCCAAACGATCGTCATTCGCCATCAGAAGGAAGCTGATACATATACGCACCGGATTAAAAAATATTATTATTCAAAATATAACTTTTAAACATGATTTATTTAAACTGCCTTTGTTGTCCCAACAATAAAATTTAAAAAATAAAATAATATATAATAATATAATAATAAAATATAATATTTTAATTTAAAGTTATATTTATATTTATAGTTTATATGTGATTAATTTAATGGTATTTAAATATATATTTATACCATTGTAGGGTATTATAATTTTAGTCAGAAGTTTGAAACGGAGTGAAGGAGGCACCTCCGACTATATAAAGTATATATATTCTTGATCAGGATCAACAGCCGAGTCGATCTAGCCATGTCCGTCTTTCCGTTTCTACGGGAACTAGTCTCTCAGTTTTGAAGCTATCTGAATGAAACTTTGCAGTTAGTCTTCTATATACTCTCACTCGTATATATGTAGGAACGGGCCGGATCGGACGACTATATCATATTGCTGCCATTAGAATGATCGGAAATTAAAAAAAAAACAAGAAAGAGAAGCTAACTTTGGCACGCCGAAGTTTATATACCCTTGTAGATAGAACGTCTAGGAATAGGAATCAATACAATATAAATTATATATATTTGTGTTAAAAACAATGAAGTAATACCTGCTTTCATTTCATTCACCTATACATATAGGTGATCAGATAGCTTCAAAACTGAGAGACTAGTTTGCGTAGAAACGGACAGACGGACAGACGGACATGGCTAGATCGACTCGGCTGTTGGTCCTGATCAAGAATATATATACTTTATATGGTCGGAGGTGCCTCCTTCACTGCGTTGCAAACTTCTGACTGAAATTATAATACCCTGCAAGGGTATAATGAATACTATTAAAAATTATAACGTTTTCAGTTTTCAGCAGATTTTCATTAAATTTAAGATATAGCCATTTTATATCAGTCTTAAATTTTGTGTCAAATTTTATAAAAATCGGACGACTATATCACATAGGTGCCATACAAACGATCGTTAGATGTGAAGCGAAAAGGCAAATCTGTGAATGTAAAACTGAAAATATAATATGTATAGGTGAATGAAATGAAAGCAGGTATTACTTCATTGTTTTTTAATATTAATATATATATTTTATATTGCACGGATTCCTAGTCATCGAAGTTCTATCTGCAAGGGTATATAAACTTCGGCGTGCCGAAGTTAGCTTCCTTTCTTGTTTAATTTAAAGTAATATATATATATATATATATATATATATGATTAATTTAATGGTATAGCAAAACTTATATATATATATTATTGATATATCATAGTGGTATTACTTACACTCATTTTCAGTTTTATGTTTCAACCCGTTCTTCTAAGATGCTGGGAATTCAGAGGGACCAATACACAATATCAAAAATACTTTTAAAAAAAATCGCAGTATCGCTATTTGGACAAAATAACACTGTTTAATATATATATATTATATTATATATATATATTATATATATATAGTGACATATCCACAGTCCCATAGACTTTAGCACATGCCTACTTATTCCACATATATGTACACCCATGAATCATCATCGAATGATAACCATACAGACATTGGACACCGCAACTCCACACGAGTTAGACAAAAGAATAAACACAAGTCCCCAGTAGTAGACTAAACAATTTTATTGTCTAAACATCCTTTCCTATTTGTCGCGTTCACACGCTCAAAGTTCGGACTCGTTAGCTCGAAAGCAAAATTATCAAATTTCAAAAGAACACTTGTATCCAAGAGCGAATGCACTTGAATCCAAGAGAAATTAAAGAATCAATTAAGCTCTCTCTCAGAATCTTTCGAAATCCATCAAGATCCACAAAAGCTCGAAACCGAGGCTTGCTCGTCAGCCATCCTAGTTCAATAAGCAGAGTTCAGTTTGAGACACGAAATTATTCGGTCGGTGTTCTTCTCATAAAAATATCTTGTAACTTATTCGATTAAATAAAAATAAAAATAATTTTTTTTAACTTACGAATAACCAAGTATTTAATTGGCGCAGCCAGTAGGATCAAAAAATAAAATAATCCTTTCAGTACGGTATTGGTCAACTTAAAGGATAAGCTATACAACTAGCTATCCCGACCAACGAATTGAAATAGTGATTAAAAAATTGATCCGCTAAAGAATCTACGTGCAAGTAGTATTCTAAATCGAAAATCCCGTGCGGTCGGAAATAAAGTTCAAACCCGAATTTTTAATTCTGTGACTTTTAAATAAAACAAAACTAACAAGAAAGGAAGCTAACTTTGGCACGCCGAAGTTTATATACCCTTGCAGATAAAACTTCTATGAATAGGAATCCATACAATATAAATTATATATATTTGTGTTAAAAAACAATGAAGTAATACCTGCTTTCATTTCATTCACCTATACATATTATATTTGCAGTTTTACATTCACAGATTTGCATTTTTCCTCTACATCAAACGATCGTTTGTATGGCACCTATATGATATAGTCGTCCCATTTTTATGAAATTTGCCACAAAATTTTAGACTTATATAAAATGGCTATACCTCAAATTTGATGAAAATCAGCTGAAAACTAAAAAAGTTATAAATTTAATTGTATTAATTTCTCGATCGTTCCTATGGGAGCTATATGATATAGTCGTCCAATTTTCATAAAATTTTACACAAAATTTTAGAATAATATGAAATGGCTATATTTCAAATTTAATTAAATTCTGTTGAAAACTAAAAATGTTATCGCCACCGCGATTGTCAGTCTTCCGACAACAGCCACCGCCATTCTCATTCCTCTCAAATTTCTCGATCGTTCCTATGGGAGCTATATGATACATTAGTCCGATTTTCATAAAATTTTACACAAAATTGTAGAATAATATGAAACGGCTATATCTTAAATTTGATGAAAATCTGTTGAAAACTGAAAATGTTATACTTTTTAATTGAATTAATTTCTCGATCGTTCCTATGGGAGCTATATGATATAGTCGTCCGATTTTCATAAAATTTTAGACAAAATTGTAGAATAATATGAAATGGCTATATCTCAAATTTGATCAAATTCTGTTGAAAACTAAAAATTTTATAATTTTTTTTGTAAAACTTTTCCGATCATTCCTATGACAGCTATATGATATAGTCGTCCGATCCGGCCCGTTCCGACATATATACGAGTGAGAGTATATAGAAGACTAACTGCAAAGTTTCATTCAGATAGCTCCAAAACTGAGAGACTAGTTTGCGTAGAAACGGACAGACGGACAGACGGACAGACGGACAGACGGACATGGTTAGATCGACTCGGCTGTTGATCCTGATCAAGAATATATATACTTTATATAGTCGGAGGTGCCTCCTTCACTGCGTTGCAAACTTCTGACTGAAATTATAATACCCTGCAAGGGTATAAAAATGGCAACAGTGCAACAACTCTCCGAGCTTCAGTTAAATCAGTTGCTTAACCAAATCAAGGAGCTGCACTATTACGATGGCACACCAGGAAAGCTGTCAATATTCATCAACCAGGTTGATCAGCTGCTGACCCTGTACCCAACGCAAGATGTCCGGCAAGCTCATAAAATCTACGGCGCTATAAAACGAGTAATAGTGGACAACGCCTTAGAAGCAGTAATCCAAGCAGGAGCAACATCATGGATGGAGATCCGAGAAGCCCTTTCCACTTCGTTTAAGGATCATAGACCATATGTGACACTGATAAAACAACTGGAGGAGACGCCATATTCAGGAAGCATCAGTTAGTTCATCCAGATGCTGGAAGCACAGTGTAACGAATCGCTACACTCAAAACAAATGTCACAGGCAAGTTGTTAGCTCGAGATCGGAGCGCACGCAAGATATTTTTCCGGCTTCGGCTCGTCGGCTACGGGAGTGATGGTCTTGCTCAGATCTCGGGTTGCCTTTACATAATTTTAAACAGAAATAACTGCGTGCTACAACAAGCTTAAACCGGGACAGAGATACAGACAACACATAAATAAAAGTTGAGGAAAATTTAACTCTCTGCGCCTTACTCCTCCTTTTTTAGCACTCCTGGTGTTCTAGAGGCTCTAGTTTGCCCACCCTTCCTATGGTCGCTCCCATCCTCAAAGCTATATAGCTTGAGCGACCCCTTCGACAAGTGCTACCCTACATCACAACGCATGCCAGCTGCGGCCAATACTCGACATTTTAAAACATTATAATAATTTTATTTAAAACTAGAAAAATATAAATTCATTACTTAAAATAAGAAACGTATATAGACAACTAAACATTAAAACTTAGAATACCAATGATAAATAAATATGCCCTTCGACTCAATTTCGGGCCTTAATAAAAATGATGGCAAAACAATTTTTGGCAAGTTGAAGGAAAATATTATTCGCGCCGTCTGAAGTTAAATTTACATGTTGCAACAACAAAAATAATAATTCGAATTGGAGAAGCATAAAAGCTCTCAGCATAAATAGCCTCAAACGCAATCGCCTTATGTATCAGCGTTCCTCTTTTCTTTCTCTTTTCCTCTTCGTTATCTGCCGTTGGTTCGGTTAAATTTCGATCTTTCTTTTATATTAACGGCTCATAATTTGGGACATTTTCTTTCTTCTCATTTTATCTCTTTTTCTTTCTTTCTTGTACTTGAAATTATTTAAATTATTACTTCGACACTCACCATTTTCTTAACTCCACCGATGAAAGCGCTTTCCTCGGAGGCTAGTTGAAAATTGGGATGAAATGATACATGCAAAAGAAAAAAATTCATATCCCTAGAAGAGATTACGAAGATGGGGGGGGAACTATCAAAAAAAAAGAGACGCATATGGCCCGCGCTATTTAAATCGATCTTCTCATTAATTTTCACCGGAATGCAACGAATTAACATTTCTCTTTGCCGCACATTGCTCTTTACATATGCCTAAGTTCATTCCACATCATTCTTTTTTTTCCTTGCAATTTTTCCGAAATTTAACCTAACTTAAAATTTATATTTTTTTTTACACTAATTTTTCCATATTATCTTCACTGACCCTGGAACAAAATGGGGGTCGAAAATTCCCTTTTTCTTTATAATAGTTCGTCGCGATGAGGCATGGGGCTCGAATTAAATGTACTTTGGCCGGGATCGCATTGCGGCGGCGAGTTCAAAACGCCCGAAAGAATTACATTAAACTAATCGCAATGCTTTGCCGAAGCCTACGCCAACACCGACTCTGGCATAAAAGCTCGTACGACTACTACCGAATTCTCTTCTTAGTTGTGCTCTCTAGAGCCGTTCGCCAAGGGGACAAAGGTCGTTCTACCGCATTCGGCGATTAATTATGCTTCAACCCCATAAAATTATATAAAAAGTAATATTTTCCCCAGCTCTGGTGAGCGGGGCGACGGGGAAGTCCTCCTCCTAGAATTTCAGATCCAGGCGCTTAAAAGAATCCAAGAAGCTGCGCCGGCGTCGTTTCGTTGCCTGCCCCTCGCCTCTCCTCGGGCCTTCGAGCGGTACAAATTGCAGCCTTTAAAATTCATAAATAAGTTCAAGCTGCCTATGCTTTTCCCTATCTGTACGCTCACCTTTCTATTCGTGGCTCAGTGGCCAATAAGCAAAATTGTATTCTCAACACTTTGAACACTCGCGATTACTTTTTCGAAATTTTGTCGCCAGTCGCCAAATATGGGAGTCACTACACCTCAGCAGCCAAGAATGGAATGCTGGAAGATGACGCCGGAAAAGTGGCGGTAACCCAATGTGAAAGTGGGGGAAACGGGGAGACCGTTGACAAATGCCTCTGTTACTCTCTCACCCGATCTTTCGTGCCCTAGCCGACCTACGCTTGCTACACTGGCAAAGCCGCCTTTCGACATATGATCGACCAACAGATGGCGCTAATAAAAGTATCTCATACCGAGCAAGCGCTACACTCGGTTAGAAGTCTGTTAGTTAGAGTTCAATAAGATTTAATTCGAAATTAGAGAATAATTCTCCCCGTCGATTGTGAAACCTTGCATGTTGTCACTTATTCGTTGAGGATCGAAAAATCTTTTTGAAGGTTAGGGTCGAAAATATCATAGGAAACACTACACATGGTGGACGGATTAGTATAGAGCCAGTCTTACACTCGAATTTCCCAAAGTCCCTCGGTTAGAAGTCTTTTAGTTAGAGTTCAATAAGATTAAATTCGAAATAAGAGAATAATTCTCCCCTTCGATTGAGAAACCGTGGATGTTTTTCGTTGAGGATTGCAACAACTTTTTGAAAGTTAGCGTCGATATTATCATATGGAACACGCCACATTGTGTTAGGGTCAATATGGAGCCAGTGTTTATTAATAAGGTCGAATATCGAAACACTTAAAATTCTCAAAGTCTGTCGGTTAGAAATCTGTTAGTTTGAATTCAATAAGATTTAATTCGAAATTAGAGAATAATTCCTACTTCGATTGTGAAACCGTGCATGTTGTCACTTATTCGTGGAGCATTGCAACAACTTTTTGAAAGTTAGCGTCGATATTATCATATGGAACACGCCACATTGCGTTAGGGTCAATGTGAACCCAGTCTTTATTAATGAGTTCGGAATATCGAAACACTTAAAATTCTCAAATTCTGTAAGATAAAAGTTCAATAAGATTTAATTCGAAAATAGAGAATAAATTTCCCCTTCGATTGTGAAACCGTGCATGTTGGTACTTATTCTTGGAGTATGTCATAAACATTTTGAAAGTTAGGGTCGAAAATATCACTTGGAACACTCCACACGGTGTAAGGGTTAGCATCGAGTGAGTGTTTATTAATAGGGTCGGAAAATCGAAACACTCGCATTTCCCAAAGTCCCTCGGTTAGAAGTCTGTTAGTTAGAGTTCAATAAGATTTAATTCGAAATTAGAGAATAATTCTCCCCGTCGATTGTGAAACCTTGCATGTTGTCACTTATTCGTTGAGGATCGAAAAATCTTTTTGAAGGTTAGGGTCGAAAATATCATAGGAAACACTACACATGGTGGACGGATTAGTATAGAGCCAGTCTTACACTCGAATTTCCCAAAGTCCCTCGGTTAGAAGTCTTTTAGTTAGAGTTCAATAAGATTAAATTCGAAATAAGAGAATAATTCTCCCCTTCGATTGAGAAACCGTGGATGTTTTTCGTTGAGGATTGCAACAACTTTTTGAAAGTTAGCGTCGATATTATCATATGGAACACGCCACATTGTGTTAGGGTCAATATGGAGCCAGTGTTTATTAATAAGGTCGAATATCGAAACACTTAAAATTCTCAAAGTCTGTCGGTTAGAAATCTGTTAGTTTGAATTCAATAAGATTTAATTCGAAATTAGAGAATAATTCTCCACTTCGATTGTGAAACCGTGCATGTTGTCACTTATTCGTGGAGTATTGCAACAACTTTTTGAAAGTTAGCGTCGATATTATCGTATGGAACACGCCACATTGCGTTAGGGTCAATGTGAACCCAGTCTTTATTAATGAGTTCGGAATATCGAAACACTTAAAATTCTCAATAAGATTTAATTCGAAAATAGAGAATGAATTTCCCCTTCGATTGTGAAACCGTGCATGTTGGTACTTATTCTTGGAGTATGTCATAAACATTTTGAAAGTTAGGGTCGAAAATATCACTTGGAACACTCCACACGGTGTAAGGGTTAGCATCGAGTGAGTGTTTATTAATAAGGTCGGAAAATCGAAACACTCGCATTTCCCAAAGTCCCTCGGTTAGAAGTCTGTTAGTTAGAGTTCAATAAGATTTAATTCGAAAGTAGAGAACAATTCTCCCCTTCGATTGAGAAACCGTGGATGTTTTTCGTTGAGGATTGCAATAACTTTTTGAAAGTTAGCGTCGATATTATCATATGGAACACGCCACATTGCGTTAGGGTCAATGTGAAACCAGTGTTTATTAATGAGGTCGGAATATCGAAACACTTAAAATTCTCAAAGTCTGTCGGTAAGAAGTCTGTTAGTTAGAGTTCAATAATATTTGATTCGAAAATAGAGAATGAATATTCCCTTCGATTGTGAAACCGTGCATGTTGGTACTTATTCTTGGAGTATGTCATAAACATTTTGAAAGTTAGGGTCGAAAATATCACTTGGAACACTCCACACGGTGTAAGGGTTAGCATCGAGTGAGTGTTTATTAATAAGGTCGGAAAATCGAAACACTCGCATTTCCCAAAGTCCCTCGGTTAGAAGTCTGTTAGTTAGAGTTCAATAAGATTTAATTCGAAAGTAGAGAATAATTCTCTCCTTTGATTATGAAACCTTGCAGTTTGCACTTATTCGTGGAGAATTGCAAGAACTTTTTGAAAGCTACGGTCGAAAATATCATAAGAAACACTACACATGGTGGAAGGGTTAGTATAGAGCCAGTGTTTATTAATAAGGTCGGAAAATCGAAACACTCCCATTTCCCAAAGTCTCTCGTTTTGAAGTCTGTTAGTTAGAGTTCAATAAGATTAAATTCGAAATAAGAGAATAATTCTCCCCTTCGATTGAGAAACCGTGGATGTTTTTCGTTGAGGATTGCAATAACTTTTTGAAAGTTAGCGTCGATATTATCATATGGAACACGCCACATTGCGTTAGGGTCAATGTGAAACCAGTGTTTATTAATAAGGTCGGAATATCGAAACACTTAAAATTCTCAAAGTCTGCCGGTTCCAAGTCTGTTAGTTAGAGTTCAATAATATTTGATTCGAAAATAGAGAATAAATTTCCCCTGCGATTGTGAAACCGTGCATGTTGGAACTTATTCGTGGAGTATTGCAACAACTTTTTGAAAGTTAGCGTCGATATTATCATATGGAACACGCCACATTGCGATAGGGTCAATGTGAAACCAGTGTTTAATCATAATTTCGCAATATCGAAACACTTAAAATTCTCAAATTCTGTAAGTTAGAAGCTCAATAAGATCTAATTCGAAAATAGTGAATAAATTTCCCGTTCGATTGTGAAACCGTGCATGTTGGTAATTATTCTTGGAGTATTTCATAAACATTTTGAAAGTTAGGAGCGAAAATTTCACTTGGAACACTCCACACAGTGTAAGGGTTAGCATCGAGTGAGTGTTTATTAATAAGGTCGGAAAATCGAAACACTCGCATTTCCCAAAGTCCCTCGGTTAGAAGTCTGTTAGTTAGAGTTCAATAAGATTTAATTCGAAAGTAGAGAACAATTCTCCCCTTCGATTGAGAAACCGTGGATGTTTTTCGTTGAGGATTGCAATAACTTTTTGAAAGTTAGCGTCGATATTATCATATGGAACACGCCACATTGCGTTAGGGTCAATGTGAAACCAGTGTTTATTAATGAGGTCGGAATATCGAAACACTTAAAATTCTCAAAGTCTGTCGGTAAGAAGTCTGTTATTTAGAGTTCAATAATATTTGATTCGAAAATAGAGAATGAATATTCCCTTCGATTGTGAAACCGTGCATGTTGGTACTTATTCTTGGAGTATGTCATAAACATTTTGAAAGTTAGGGTCGAAAATATCACTTGGAACACTCCACACGGTGTAAGGGTTAGCATCGAGTGAGTGTTTATTAATAAGGTCGGAAAATCGAAACACTCGCATTTCCCAAAGTCCCTCGGTTAGAAGTCTGTTAGTTAGAGTTCAATAAGATTTAATTCGAAATAAGAGAATAATTCTCCCCTTCGATTGAGAAACCGTGGATGTTTTTCGTTGAGGATTGCAATAACTTTTTGAAAGTTAGCGTCGATATTATCATATGGAACACGCCACATTGCGTTAGGGTCAATGTGAAACCAGTGTTTATTAATGAGGTCGGAATATCGAAACACTTAAAATTCTCAAAGTCTGTCGGTAAGAAGTCTGTTATTTAGAGTTCAATAATATTTGATTCGAAAATAGAGAATAAATTTCCCCTTCGATTGTGAAACCGTGCATGTTGGTACTTATTCGTGGAGTATGTCATAAACTTTTTGAAAGTTAGGGTCGAAAATATCACTTGGAACACTCCACACGGTGTAAGGGTTAGCATCGAGTGAGTGTTTTTTAATAAGGTCGGAAAATTGATACACTCGCATTTCCCAAAGTCCCTCGGTTAGAAGTCTGTTAGTTAGAGTTCAATAAGATTTAATTCGAAAGTAGAGAATAATTCTCTCCTTTGATTATGAAACCTTGCATGTTGTCACTTATTCGTTGAAGATTGCAACAACTTTTTGAAAGTTAGGGTCGAAAATATCATAAGAATCACTACACATGGTGGAAGGGTTAGTATATAGCCAGTGTTTATTATTAAGGTCGGAATATCGAAACACTCGAATTTCCCAAAGTCTCTTGGTTTTAAGTCTGTTAGTAAGAGTTCAATAAAGTTTAATTCGAAATAAGAGAATAATTCTCCCCTTCGATTGAGAAACCGTGGATGTTTTTCGTTGAGAATTGCAACAACTTCATATGGAACACGCCACTTTGTGTTAGGGTCAATATGGAGCCAGTGTTTATTAATACGGTCGAATATCGCAACACTTAAACTTCTCAGTCTGTCGGTTAGAAGTCTGTTAGTTTGAATTCAATAAGATTTAATTCGAAATTAGAGAATAATTCTCCACTTCGATTGTGAAACCTTGCATGTTGTCACTTATTCGTGGAGTATTGCAACAACTTTTTGAAAGTTAGCGTCGATATTATCATATGGAACACGCCACATTGCGTTAGGGTCAATGTGAAACCAGTGTTTATTAATAAGGTCGGAATATCGAAACACTTAAAATTCTCAAAGTCTGTTATTTAGAGTTCAATAAGATTTGATTCGAAAATAGAGAATAAATTTCCCCTTCGATTGTGAAACCGTGCTTCTTGGTACTTATTCGTGTAGTATGTCATAAACTTTTTGAAAGTTAGGGTCGAAAATATCACTTGTAACACTCCACACGGTGTAAGGGTTAGCATCGAGTGAGTGGTTATTAATAAGGTCGGAAAATCGAAACACTCGCATTTCCCAAAGTCCCTCGGTTAGAAGTCTGTTAATTAGAGTTCAATAAGATTTAATTCGAATTTAGAGAATAATTCCCTCCTTCGATTGTGAAACCTTGCAGTTTGCACTTATTCGTGGAGAATTGCAACAACTTTTTGAAAGTTAGCGTCGATATTATCATATGGAACACGCCACATTGTGTTAGGGTCAATATGGAGCCAGTGTTTATTAATAAGGTCGAATATCGAAACACTTAAAATTCTCAAAGTCTGTCGGTTAGAAGTCTGTTAGTTAGAATTCAATAAGATTTAATTCGAAATTAGAGAATAATTCTCCACTTCGATTGTGAAACCTTGCATGTTGTCACTTATTCGTGGAGTAGTGCAACAACTTTTTGAAAGTTAGCGTCGATATTATCATATGGAACACGCCACATTGCGTTAGGGTCAATGTGAAACCAGTGTTTATTAATGAGTTCGGAATATCGAAACACTTAAAATTCTCAAATTCTGTAAGATAAAAGTTCAATAAGATTTAATTCGAAAATAGAGAATAAATTTCCCCTTCGATTGTGAAACCGTGCATGTTGGTACTTATTCTTGGAGTATGTCATAAACATTTTGAAAGTTAGGGTCGAAAATATCACTTGGAACACTCCACACGGTGAAAGGGTTAGCATCGAGTGAGTGTTTATTAATAGGGTCGGAAAATCGAAACACTCGCATTTCCCAAAGTCCCTCGGTTAGAAGTCTGTTAGTTAGAGTTCAATAAGATTTAATTCGAAATTAGAGAATAATTCTCCCCGTCGATTGTGAAACCTTGCATGTTGTCACTTATTCGTTGAGGATTGAAAAATCTTTTTGAAGGTTAGGGTCGAAAATATCATAGGAAACACTACACATGGTGGACGGATTAGTATAGAGCCAGTCTTACACTCGAATTTCCCAAAGTCCCTCGGTTAGAAGTCTGTTAGTTAGAGTTCAATAAGATTAAATTCGAAATAAGAGAATAATTCTCCCCTTCGATTGAGAAACCGTGGATGTTTTTCGTTGAGGATTGCAACAACTTTTTGAAAGTTAGCGTCGATATTATCATATGGAACACGCCACATTGTGTTAGGGTCAATATGGAGCCATTGTTTATTAATAAGGTCGAATATCGAAACACTTAAAATTCTCAAAGTCTGTCGGTTAGAAATCTGTTAGTTTGAATTCAATAAGATTTAATTCGAAATTAGAGAATAATTCTCCACTTCGATTGTGAAACCGTGCATGTTGTCACTTATTCGTTGAGTATTGCAACAACTTTTTGAAAGTTAGCGTCGATATTATCATATGGAACACGCCACATTGCGTTAGGGTCAATGTGAACCCAGTCTTTATTAATGAGTTCGGAATATCGAAACACTTAAAATTCTCAAATTCTGTAAGATAAAAGTTCAATAAGATTTAATTCGAAAATAGAGAATAAATTTCCCCTTCGATTGTGAAACCGTGCATGTTGGTACTTATTCTTGGAGTATGTCATAAACATTTTGAAAGTTAGGGTCGAAAATATCACTTGGAACACTCCACACGGTGAAAGGGTTAGCATCGAGTGAGTGTTTATTAATAGGGTCGGAAAATCGAAACACTCGCATTTCCCAAAGTCCCTCGGTTAGAAGTCTGTTAGTTAGAGTTCAATAAGATTTAATTCGAAATTAGAGAATAATTCTCCACGTCGATTGTGAAACCTTGCATGTTGTCACTTATTCGTTGAGGATTGAAAAATCTTTTTGAAGGTTAGGGTCGAAAATATCATAGGAAACACTACACATGGTGGACGGATTAGTATAGAGCCAGTCTTACACTCGAATTTCCCAAAGTCCCTCGGTTAGAAGTCGGTTAGTTAGAGTTCAATAAGATTTAATTCGAAATTAGAGAATAATTCTCCCCGTCGATTGTGAAACCTTCCATGTTGTCACTTATTCGTTGAGGATTGAAAAATCTTTTTGAAGGTTAGGGTCGAAAATATCATAGGAAACACTACACATGGTGTACGGATTAGTATAGAGCCAGTCTTACACTCGAATTTCCCAAAGTCCCTCGGTTAGAAGTCTGTTAGTTAGAGTTCAATAAGATTAAATTCGAAATAAGAGAATAATTCTCCCCTTCGATTGAGAAACCGTGGATGTTTTTCGTTGAGGATTGCAACAACCTTTTGAAAGTTAGCGTCGATATTATCATATGGAACACGCCACATTGCGTTAGGGTCAATGTGAACCCAGTCTTTATTAATGAGTTCGGAATATCGAAACACTTTAAATTCTCAAATTCTGTAAGATAAAAGTTCAATAAGATTTAATTCGAAAATAGAGAATAAATTTTCCCTTCGATTGTGAAACCGTGCATGTTGGTACTTATTCTTGGAGTATGTCATAAACATTTTGAAAGTTAGGGTCGAAAATATCACTTGGAACACTCCACACGGTGTAAGGGTTAGCATCGAGTGAGTGTTTATTAATAGGGTCGGAAAATCGAAACACTCGCATTTCCCAAAGTCCCTCGGTTAGAAGTCTGTTAGTTAGAGTTCAATAAGATTTAATTCGAAATTAGAGAATAATTCTCCCCGTCGATTGTGAAACCTTGCATGTTGTCACTTATTCGTTGAGGATCGAAAAATCTTTTTGAAGGTTAGGGTCGAAAATATCATAGGAAACACTACACATGGTGGACGGATTAGGATAGAGCCAGTCCTACACTCGAATTTCCCAAAGTCCCTCGGTTAGAAGTCTTTTAGTTAGAGTTCAATAAGATTAAATTCGAAATAAGAGAATAATTCTCCCCTTCGATTGAGAAACCGTGGATGTTTTTCGTTGAGGATTGCAATAACTTTTTGAAAGTTAGCGTCGATATTATCATATGGAACACGCCACATTGTGTTAGGGTCAATATGGAGCCAGTGTTTATTAATAAGGTCGAATATCGAAACACTTAAAATTCTTAAAGTCTGTCGGTTAGAAATCTGTTAGTTTGAATTCAATAAGATTTAATTCGAAATTAGAGAATAATTCTCCACTTCGATTGTGAAACCGTGCATGTTGTCACTTATTCGTGGAGTATTGCAACAACTTTTTGAAAGTTAGCGTCGATATTATCGTATGGAACACGCCACATTGCGTTAGGGTCAATGTGAACCCAGTCTTTATTAATGAGTTCGGAATATCGAAACACTTAAAATTCTCAAAGTCTGTCGGTAAGAAGTCTGTTATTTAGAGTTCAATAAGATTTGATTCGAAAATAGAGAATAAATTTCCCCTTCGATTGTGAAACCGTGCATGTTGGTACTTATTCGTGGAGTATGTCATAAACTTTTTGAAAGTTAGGGTCGAAAATATCACTTGGAACACTCCACACGGTGTAAGGGTTAGCATCGAGTGAGTGTTTTTTAATAAGGTCGGAAAATCGATACACTCGCATTTCCCAAAGTCCCTCGGTTAGAAGTCTGTTAGTTAGAGTTCAATAAGATTTAATTCGAAAGTAGAGAATAATTCTCTCCTTCGATTATGAAACCTTGCAGTTTGCACTTATTCGTGGAGAATTGCAAGAACTTTTTGAAAGCTACGGTCGAAAATATCATAAGAAACACTACACTTGGTGGAAGGGTTAGTATAGATCCAGTGTTTATTAATAAGGTCGGAAAATCGAAACACTCCCATTTCCCAAAGTCCCTCGGTTAGAAGTCTGTTAGTTAGAGTTCAATAAGATTAAATTCGAAATAAGAGAATAATTCTCCCCTTCGATTGAGAAACCGTGGATGTTTTTCGTTGAGGATTGCAACAACTTTTTGAAAGTTAGCGTCGATATTATCATATGGAACACGCCACATTGCGTTAGGGTCAATGTGAAACCAGTGTTTATTAATGAGGTCGGAATATCGAAACACTTAAAATTCTCAAAGTCTGTCGGTAAGAAGTCTGTTATTTAGAGTTCAATAAGATTTGATTCGAAAATAGAGAATAAATTTCCCCTTCGATTGTGAAACCGTGCTTGTTGGTACTTATTCGTGGAGTATGTCATAAACTTTTTGAAAGTTAGGGTCGAAAATATCACTTGGAACACTCCACACGGTGTAAGGGTTAGCATCGAGTGAGTGTTTTTTAATAAGGTCGGAAAATCGATACACTCGCATTTCCCAAAGTCCCTCGGTTAGAAGTCTGTTAGTTAGAGTTCAATAAGATTTAATTCGAAAGTAGAGAATAATTCTCTCCTTCGATTATGAAACCTTGCAGTTTGCACTTATTCGTGGAGAATTGCAAGAACTTTTTGAAAGCTACGGTCGAAAATATCATAAGAAACACTACACTTGGTGGAAGGGTTAGTATAGATCCAGTGTTTATTAATAAGGTCGGAAAATCGAAACACTCCCATTTCCCAAAGTCTCTCGTTTTGAAGTGTGTTAGTTAGAGTTCAATAAGATTAAATTCGAAATAAGAGAATAATTCTCCCCTTCGATTGAGAAACCGTGGATGTTTTTCGTTGAGGATTGCAATAACTTTTTGAAAGTTAGCGTCGATATTATCATATGGAACACGCCACATTGCGTTAGGGTCAATGTGAAACCAGTGTTTATTAATGAGGTCGGAATATCGAAACACTTAAAATTCTCAAAGTCTGTCGGTAAGAAGTCTGTTATTTAGAGTTCAATAAGATTTGATTCGAAAATAGAGAATAAATTTCCCCTTCGATTGTGAAACCGTGCATGTTGGTACTTATTCGTGGAGTATGTCATAAACTTTTTGAAAGTTAGGGTCGAAAATATCACTTGGAACACTCCACACGGTGTAAGGGTTAGCATCGAGTGAGTGTTTTTTAATAAGGTCGGAAAATCGAAACACTCGCATTTCCCAAAGTCCCTCGGTTAGAAGTCTGTTAGTTAGAGTTCAATAAGATTTAATTCGAAATTAGAGAATAATTCTCCCCGTCGATTATGAAACCTTGCAGTTTGCACTTATTCGTGGAGAATTGCAAGAACTTTTTGAAAGCTACGGTCGAAAATATCATAAGAAACACTACACTTGGTGGAAGGGTTAGTATAGATCCAGTGTTTATTAATAAGGTCGGAAAATCGAAACACTCCCATTTCCCAAAGTCCCTCGGTTAGAAGTCTGTTAGTTAGAGTTCAATAAGATTAAATTCGAAATAAGAGAATAATTCTCCCCTTCGATTGAGAAACCGTGGATGTTTTTCGTTGAGGATTGCAACAACTTTTTGAAAGTTAGCGTCGATATTATCATATGGAACACGCCACATTGCGTTAGGGTCAATGTGAAACCAGTGTTTATTAATGAGGTCGGAATATCGAAACACTTAAAATTCTCAAAGTCTGTCGGTAAGAAGTCTGTTATTTAGAGTTCAATAAGATTTGATTCGAAAATAGAGAATAAATTTCCCCTTCGATTGTGAAACCGTGCATGTTGGTACTTATTCGTGGAGTATGTCATAAACTTTTTGAAAGTTAGGGTCGAAAATATCACTTGGAACACTCCACACGGTGTAAGGGTTAGCATCGAGTGAGTGTTTTTTAATAAGGTCGGAAAATCGATACACTCGCATTTCCCAAAGTCCCTCGGTTAGAAGTCTGTTAGTTAGAGTTCAATAAGATTTAATTCGAAAGTAGAGAATAATTCTCTCCTTCGATTATGAAACCTTGCAGTTTGCACTTATTCGTGGAGAATTGCAAGAACTTTTTGAAAGCTACGGTCGAAAATATCATAAGAAACACTACACTTGGTGGAAGGGTTAGTATAGAGCCAGTGTTTATTAATAAGGTCGGAAAATGGAAACACTCCCATTTCCCAAAGTCTCTCGTTTTGAAGTCTGTTAGTTAGAGTTCAATAAGATTAAATTCGAAATAAGAGAATAATTCTCCCCTTCGATTGAGAAACCGTGGATGTTTTTCGTTGAGGATTGCAATAACTTTTTGAAAGTTAGCGTCGATATTATCATATGGAACACGCCACATTGCGTTAGGGTCAATGTGAAACCAGTGTTTATTAATAAGGTCGGAATATCGAAACACTTAAAATTCTCAAAGTCTGCCGGTTCCAAGTCTGTTAGTTAGAGTTCAATAATATTTGATTCGAAAATAGAGAATAAATTTCCCCTTCGATTGTGAAACCGTGCATGTTGGAACTTATTCGTGGAGTATTGCAACAACTTTTTGAAAGTTAGCGTCGATATTATCATATGGAACACGCCACATTGCGATAGGGTCAATGTGAAACCAGTGTTTAATCATAATTTCGGAATATCGAAACACTTAAAATTCTCAAATTCTGTAAGTTAGAAGTTCAATAAGATTTAATTCGAAAATAGTGAATAAATTTCCCCTTCGATTGTGAAACCGTGCATGTTGGTAATTATTCTTGGAGTATTTCATAAACATTTTGAAAGTTAGGAGCGAAAATTTCACTTGGAACACTCCACACAGTGTAAGGGTTAGCATCGAGTGAGTGTTTATTAATAAGGTCGGAAAATCGAAACACTCGCATTTCCCAAAGTCCCTCGGTTAGAAGTCTGTTAGTTAGAGTTCCATAAGATTTAATTCGAAAGTAGAAAACAATTCTCTCCTTCGATTATGAAGCCTTGCAGTTGGCACTTATTCGTGGAGAATTGCAAGAACTTTTTGAAAGTTACGGTCGAAAATATCATAAGAAACACTACAAATGGTGGAAGGGTTAGTATAGAGCCAGTGTTTATTAATAAGGTCGGAAAATCGAAACACTCCCATTTCCCAAAGTCTCTCGTTTTGAAGTCTGTTAGTTAGAGTTCAATAAGATTAAATTCGAAATAAGAGAATAATTCTCCCCTTCGATTGAGAAACCGTGGATGTTTTTCGTTGAGGATTGCAACAACTTTTTGAAAGTTAGCGTCGATATTATCATATGGAACACGCCACATTGCGTTAGGGTCAATGTGAAACCAGTGTTTATTAATAAGGTCGGAATATCGAAACACTTAAAATTCTCAAAGTCTGTCGGTTCGAAGTCTGTTAGTTAGAGTTCAATAATATTCGATTCGAAAATAGAGAATAAATTTCCCCTTCGATTGTGAAACCGTGCATGTTAGAACTTATTCGTGGAGTATTGCAACAACTTTTTGAAAGTTAGCGTCGATATTATCATATGGAACACGCCACATTGCGATAGGGTCAATGTGAAACCAGTGTTTAATCATAATTTCGGAATATCGAAACACTTAAAATTCTCAAATTCTGTAAGTTAGAAGTTCAATAAGATTTAATTCGAAAATAGCGAATAAATTTCCCCTTCGATTGTGAAACCGTGCATGTTGGTAATTATTCTTGGAGTATTTCATAAACATTTTGAAAGTTAGGAGCGAAAATTTCACTTGGAACACTCCACACAGTGTAAGGGTTAGCATCGAGTGAGTGTTTATTAATAAGGTCGGAAAATCGAAACACTCGCATTTCCCAAAGTCTGTCGGTTAGAAGTCTGTTAGTTAGAGTTCAATAAGATTTAATTCGAAATTAGAGAATAATTCTCTCCGTCGATTGTGAAACCTTGCATGTTGTCACTTATTCGTTGAAGATTGCAACAACTTTTTGAAAGTTAGGGTCGAAAATATCATAAGAATCACTACACATGGTGGAAGGGTTAGTATAGAGCCAGTGTTTATTATTAAGGTCGGAATATCGAAACACTCGAATTTCCCAAAGTATCTTGGTTTTACGTCTGTTAGTAAGAGTTCAATAAAGTTTAATTCGAAATAAGAGAATAATTCTCCCCTTCGATTGAGAAACCGTGGATGTTTTTCGTTGAGGATTGCAACAACTTCATATGGAACACGCCACATTGTTTTAGGGTCAATATGGAGCCAGTGTTTATTAATACGGTCGAATATCGAAACACTTAAACTTCTCAGTCTGTCGGTTAGAAGTCTGTTAGTTTGAATTCAATAAGATTTAATTCGAAATTAGAGAATAATTCTCCACTTCGATTGTGAAACCTTGCATGTTGTCACTTATTCGTGGAGTATTGCAACAACTTTTTGAAAGTTAGCGTCGATATTATCATATGGAACACGCCACATTGCGATAGGGTCAATATGGAGCCAGTGTTTATTAATAAGGTCGAATATCGAAACACTTAAAATTCTCAAAGTCTGTCGGTTAGAAGTCTGTTAGTTAGAATTCAATAAGATTTAATTCGAAATTAGAGAATAATTCTCCACTTCGATTGTGAAACCTTGCATGTTGTCACTTATTCGTGGAGTAGTGCAACAACTTTTTGAAAGTTAGCGTCGATATTATCATATGGAACACGCCACATTGCGTTAGGGTCAATGTGAAACCAGTGTTTATTAATGAGTTCGGAATATCGAAACACTTAAAATTCTCAAAGTCTGTTATTTAGAGTTCAATAAGATTTGATTCGAAAATAGAGAATAAATTTCCCCTTCGATTGTGAAACCGTGCTTCTTGGTACTTATTCGTGGAGTATGTCATAAACTTTTTGAAAGTTAGGGTCGAAAATATCACTTGGAACACTCCACACGGTGTAAGGGTTAGCATCGAGTGAGTGGTTATTAATAAGGTCGGAAAATCGAAACACTCGCATTTCCCAAAGTCCCTCGGTTAGAAGTCTGTTAATTAGAGTTCAATAAGATTTAATTCGAATTTAGAGAATAATTCCCTCCTTCGATTGTGAAACCTTGCAGTTTGCACTTATTCGTGGAGAATTGCAACAACTTTTTGAAAGTTAGCGTCGATATTATCATATGGAACACGCCACATTGTGTTAGTGTCAATATGGAGCCAGTGTTTATTAATAAGGTCGAATATCGAAACACTTAAAATTCTCAAAGTCTGTCGGTTAGAAGTCTGTTAGTTAGAATTCAATAAGATTTAATTCGAAATTAGAGAATAATTCTCCACTTCGATTGTGAAACCTTGCATGTTGTCACTTATTCGTGGAGTAGTGCAACAACTTTTTGAAAGTTAGCGTCGATATTATCATATGGAACACGCCACATTGCGTTAGGGTCAATGTGAAACCAGTGTTTATTAATGAGTTCGGAATATCGAAACACTTAAAATTCTCAAATTCTGTAAGATAAAAGTTCAATAAGATTTAATTCGAAAATAGAGAATAAATTTCCCCTTCGATTGTGAAACCGTGCATGTTGGTACTTATTCTTGGAGTATGTCATAAACATTTTGAAAGTTAGGGTCGAAAATATCACTTGGAACACTCCACACGGTGAAAGGGTTAGCATCGAGTGAGTGTTTATTAATAGGGTCGGAAAATCGAAACACTCGCATTTCCCAAAGTCCCTCGGTTAGAAGTCTGTTAGTTAGAGTTCAATAAGATTTAATTCGAAATTAGAGAATAATTCTCCACGTCGATTGTGAAACCTTGCATGTTGTCACTTATTCGTTGAGGATTGAAAAATCTTTTTGAAGGTTAGGGTCGAAAATATCATAGGAAACACTACACATGGTGGACGGATTAGTATAGAGCCAGTCTTACACTCGAATTTCCCAAAGTCCCTCGGTTAGAAGTCGGTTAGTTCGAGTTCAATAAGATTTAATTCGAAATTAGAGAATAATTCTCCCCGTCGATTGTGAAACCTTCCATGTTGTCACTTATTCGTTGAGGATTGAAAAATCTTTTTGAAGGTTAGGGTCGAAAATATCATAGGAAACACTACACATGGTGGACGGATTAGTATAGAGCCAGTCTTACACTCGAATTTCCCAAAGTCCCTCGGTTAGAAGTCTGTTAGTTAGAGTTCAATAAGATTAAATTCGAAATAAGAGAATAATTCTCCCCTTCGATTGAGAAACCGTGGATGTTTTTCGTTGAGGATTGCAACAACTTTTTGAAAGTTAGCGTCGATATTATCATATGGAACACGCCACATTGTGTTAGGGTCAATATGGAGCCAGTGTTTATTAATAAGGTCGAATATCGAAACACTTAAAATTCTCAAAGTCTGTCGGTTAGAAATCTGTTAGTTTGAATTCAATAAGATTTAATTCGAAATTAGAGAATAATTCTCCACTTCGATTGTGAAACCGTGCATGTTGTCACTTATTCGTGGAGTATTGCAACAACTTTTTGAAAGTTAGCGTCGATATTATCATATGGAACACGCCACATTGCGTTAGGGTCAATGTGAACCCAGTCTTTATTAATGAGTTCGGAATATCGAAACACTTAAAATTCTCAAATTCTGTAAGATAAAAGTTCAATAAGATTTAATTCGAAAATAGAGAATAAATTTCCCCTTCGATTGTGAAACCGTGCATGTTGGTACTTATTCTTGGAGTATGTCATAAACATTTTGAAAGTTAGGGTCGAAAATATCACTTGGAACACTCCACACGGTGTAAGGGTTAGCATCGAGTGAGTGTTTATTAATAGGGTCGGAAAATCGAAACACTCGCATTTCCCAAAGTCCCTCGGTTAGAAGTCTGTTAGTTAGAGTTCAATAAGATTTAATTCGAAATTAGAGAATAATCCCCTTCGATTGTGAAACCGTGCATGTTGGTACTTATTCGTGGAGTATGTCATAAACTTTTTGAAAGTTAGGGTCGAAAATATCACTTGGAACACTCCACACGGTGTAAGGGTTAGCATCGAGTGAGTGTTTTTTAATAAGGTCGGAAAATCGATACACTCGCATTTCCCAAAGTCCCTCGGTTAGAAGTCTGTTAGTTAGAGTTCAATAAGATTTAATTCGAAAGTAGAGAATAATTCTCTCCTTCGATTATGAAACCTTGCAGTTTGCACTTATTCGTGGAGAATTGCAAGAACTTTTTGAAAGTTACGGTCGAAAATATCATAAGAAACACTACACTTGGTGGAAGGGTTAGTATAGAGCCAGTGTTTATTAATAAGGTCGGAAAATCGAAACACTCCCATTTCCCAAAGTCTCTTGGTTTTAAGTCTGTTAGTTAGAGTTCAATAAGATTAAATTCGAAATAAGAGAATAATTCTCCCCTTCGATTGAGAAACCGTGGATGTTTTTCGTTGAGGATTGCAATAACTTTTTGAAAGTTAGCGTCGATATTATCATATGGAACACGCCACATTGCGTTAGGGTCAATGTGAAACCAGTGTTTATTAATAAGGTCGGAATATCGAAACACTTAAAATTCTCAAATTCTGTAAGTTAGAAGTTCAATAAGATTTAATTCGTAAATAGCGAATAAATTTCCCCTTCGATTGTGAAACCGTGCATGTTGGTAATTATTCTTGGAGTATTTCCTAAACATTTTGAAAGTTAGGAGCGAAAATTTCACTTGGAACACTCCACACAGTGTAAGGGTTAGCATCGAGTGAGTGTTTATTAATAAGGTCGGAAAATCGAAACACTCGCATTTCCCAAAGTCTGTCGGTTAGAAGTCTGTTAGTTAGAGTTCAATAAGATTTAATTCGAAATTAGAGAATAATTCTCTCCTTCGATTGTGAAACCTTGCATGTTGTCACTTATTCGTTGAAGATTGCAACAACTTTTTGAAAGTTAGGGTCGAAAATATCATAAGAATCAATACACATGGTGGAAGGGTTAGTATAGAGCCAGTGTTTATTATTAAGGTCGGAATATCGAAACACTCGAATTTCCCAAAGTATCTTGGTTTTACGTCTGTTAGTAAGAGTTCAATAAAGTTTAATTCGAAATAAGAGAATAATTCTCCCCTTCGATTGAGAAACCGTGGATGTTTTTCGTTGAGGATTGCAACAACTTCATATGGAACACGCCACATTGTTTTAGGGTCAATATGGAGCCAGTGTTTATTAATACGGTCGAATATCGCAACACTTAAACTTCTCAGTCTGTCGGTTAGAAGTCTGTTAGTTTGAATTCAATAAGATTTAATTCGAAATTAGAGAATAATTCTCCACTTCGATTGTGAAACCTTGCATGTTGTCACTTATTCGTGGAGTATTGCAACAACTTTTTGAAAGTTAGCGTCGATATTATCATATGGAACACGCCACATTGCGATAGGGTCAATATGGAGCCAGTGTTTATTAATAAGGTCGAATATCGAAACACTTAAAATTCTCAAAGTCTGTCGGTTTTTGTCAATAAGATTTAATTCGAAATTAGAGAATAATTCTCCACTTCGATTGTGAAACCTTGCATGTTGTCACTTATTCGTGGAGTAGTGCAACAACTTTTTGAAAGTTAGCGTCGATATTATCATATGGAACACGCCACATTGCGTTAGGGTCAATGTGAAACCGGTGTTTATTAATGAGTTCGGAATATCGAAACACTTAAAATTCTCAAATTCTGTAAGATAAAAGTTCAATAAGATTTAATTCGAAAATAGAGAATAAATTTCCCCTTCGATTGTGAAACCGTGCATGGTACTTATTCTTGGAGTATGTCATAAACATTTTGAAAGTTAGGGTCGAAAATATCACTTGGAACACTCCACACGGTGTAAGGGTTAGCATCGAGTGAGTGTTTATTAATAGGGTCGGAAAATCGAAACACTCGCATTTCCCAAAGTCCCTCGGTTAGAAGTCTGTTAGTTAGAGTTCAATAAGATTTAATTCGAAATTAGAGAATAATTCTCCCCGTCGATTGTGAAACCTTGCATGTTGTCACTTATTCGTTGAGTATTGAAAAATCTTTTTGAAGGTTAGGGTCGAAAATATCATAGGAAACACTACACATGGTGGACGGATTAGTATAGAGCCAGTCTTTACACTCGAATTTCCCAAAGTCCCTCGGTTAGAAGTCTGTTAGTTAGAGTTCAATAAGATTAAATTCGAAATAAGAGAATAATTCTCCCCTTCGATTGAGAAACCGTGGATGTTTTTCGTTGAGGATTGCAACAACTTTTTGAAAGTTAGCGTCGATATTATCATATGGAACACGCCACATTGTGTTAGGGTCAATATGGAGCCAGTGTTTATTAATAAGGTCGAATATCGAAACACTTAAAATTCTCAAAGTCTGTCGGTTAGAAATCTGTTAGTTTGAATTCAATAAGATTTAATTCGAAATTAGAGAATAATTCTCCACTTCGATTGTGAAACCGTGCATGTTGTCACTTATTCGTGGAGTATTGCAACAACTTTTTGAAAGTTAGCGTCGATATTATCATATGGAACACGGCACATTGCGTTAGGGTCAATGTGAACCCAGTGTTTATTAATGAGTTCGGAATATCGAAACACTTAAAATTCTCAAATTCTGTAAGATAAAAGTTCAATAAGATTTAATTCGAAAATAGAGAATAAATTTCCCCTTCGATTGTGAAACCGTGCATGTTGGTACTTATTCTTGGAGTATGTCATAAACATTTTGAAAGTTAGGGTCGAAAATATCACTTGGAACACTCCACACGGTGAAAGGGTTAGCATCGAGTGAGTGTTTATTAATAGGGTCGGAAAATCGAAACACTCGCATTTCCCAAAGTCTGTCGGTTAGAAGTCTGTTAGTTAGAGTTCAATAAGATTTAATTCGAAATTAGAGAATAATTCTCTCCGTCGATTGTGAAACCTTGCATGTTGTCACTTATTCGTTGAAGATTGCAACAACTTTTTGAAAGTTAGGGTCGAAAATATCATAAGAATCACTACACATGGTGGAAGGGTTAGTATAGAGCAAGTGTTTATTATTAAGGTCGGAATATCGAAACACTCGAATTTCCCAAAGTCTCTTGGTTTTAAGTCTGTTAGTAAGAGTTCAATAAAGTTTAATTCGAAATAAGAGAATAATTCTCCAATTCGATTGAGAAACCGTGGATGTTTTTCGTTGAGGATTGCAATAACTTTTTGAAAGTTAGCGTCGATATTATCATATGGAACACGCCACATTGCGTTAGGGTCAATGTGAAACCAGTGTTTATTAATGAGGTCGGAATATCGAAACACTTAAAATTCTCAAAGTCTGCCGGTTCCAAGTCTGTTAGTTAGAGTTCAATAATATTTGATTCGAAAATAGAGAATAAATTTCCCCTTCGATTGTGAAACCGTGCATGTTGGAACTTATTCGTGGAGTATTGCAACAACTTTTTGAAAGTTAGCGTCGATATTATCATATGGAACACGCCACATTGCGATAGGGTCAATGTGAAACCAGTGTTTAATCATAATTTCGGAATATCGAAACACTTAAAATTCTCAAATTCTGTAAGTTAGAAGTTCAATAAGATTTAATTCGAAAATAGTGAATAAATTTCCCCTTCGATTGTGAAACCGTGCATATTGGTACTTATTCTTGGAGTATCAATGTGAAACCAGTGTTTAATCATAATTTCGGAATATCGAAACACTTAAAATTCTCAAATTCTGTAAGTTAGAAGTTCAATAAGATTTAATTCGAAAATAGTGAATAAATTTCCCCTTCGATTGTGAAACCGTGCATATTGGTAATTATTCTTGGAGTATTTCATAAACATTTTGAAAGTTAGGAGCGAAAATTTCACTTGGAACACTCCACACAGTGTAAGGGTTAGCATCGAGTGAGTGTTTATTAATAAGGTCGGAAAATCGAAACACTCGCATTTCCCAAAGTCCCTCGGTTAGAAGTCTGTTAGTTAGAGTTCCATAAGATTTAATTCGAAAGTAGAAAACAATTCTCTCCTTCGATTATGAAGCCTTGCAGTTTGCACTTATTCGTGGAGAATTGCAAGAACTTTTTGAAAGTTACGGTCGAAAATATCATAAGAAACACTACAAATGGTGGAAGGGTTAGTATAGAGCCAGTGTTTATTATTAAGGTCGGAATATCGAAACACTCGAATTTCCCAAAGTCTCTTGGTTTTAAGTCTGTTAGTAAGAGTTCAATAAAGTTTAATTCGAAATAAGAGAATAATTCTCCCCTTCGATTGAGAAACCGTGGATGTTTTTCGTTGAGGATTGCAACAACTTCATATGGAACACGCCACATTGTGTTAGGGTCAATATGGAGCCAGTGTTTATTAATACGGTCGAATATCGCAACACTTAAACTTCTCAGTCTGTCGGTTAGAAGTCTGTTAGTTTGAATTCAATAAGATTTAATTCGAAATTAGAGAATAATTCTCCACTTCGATTGTGAAACCTTGCATGTTGTCACTTATTCGTGGAGTATTGCAACAACTTTTTGAAAGTTAGCGTCGATATTATCATATGGAACACGCCACATTGCGATAGGGTCAATGTGAAACCAGTGTTTATTAATGAGGTCGGAATATCGAAACACTTAAAATTCTCAAAGTCTGTCGGTTCGAAGTCTGTTAGTTAGAGTTCAATAAGATTAAATTCGAAATAAGAGAATAATTCTCCCCTTCGATTGAGAAACCGTGGATGTTTTTCGTTGAGGATTGCAAAAACTTTTTGAAAGTTAGCGTCGATATTATCATATGGAACACGCCACATTGCGTTAGGGTCAATGTGAAACCAGTGTTTATTAATAAGGTCGGAATATCGAAACACTTAAAATTCTCAAAGTCTGTTATTTAGAGTTCAATAAGATTTGATTCGAAAATAGAGAATAAATTTCCCCTTCGATTGTGAAACCGTGCATGTTGGTACTTATTCGTGGAGTATGTCATAAACTTTTTGAAAGTTAGGGTCGAAAATATCACTTGGAACACTCCACACGGTGTAAGGGTTAGCATCGAGTGAGTGTTTATTAATAAGGTCGGAAAATCGAAACACTCGCATTTCCCAAAGTCCCTCGGTTAGAAGTCTGTTAATTAGAGTTCAATAAGATTTAATTCGAATTTAGAGAATAATTCCCTCCTTCGATTGTGAAACCTTGCAGTTTGCACTTATTCGTGGAGAATTGCAACAACTTTTTGAAAGTTAGCGTCGATATTATCATATGGAACACGCCACATTGTGTTAGGGTCAATATGGAGCCAGTGTTTATTAATAAGGTCGAATATCGAAACACTTAAAATTCTCAAAGTCTGTCGGTTAGAAATCTGTTAGTTTGAATTCAATAAGATTTAATTCGAAATTAGAGAATAATTCTCCACTTCGATTGTGAAACCGTGCATGTTGTCACTTATTCGTGGAGTATTGCAACAACTTTTTGAAAGTTAGCGTCGATATTATCATATGGAACACGGCACATTGCGTTAGGGTCAATGTGAACCCAGTGTTTATTAATGAGTTCGGAATATCGAAACACTTAAAATTCTCAAATTCTGTAAGATAAAAGTTCAATAAGATTTAATTCGAAAATAGAGAATAAATTTCCCCTTCGATTGTGAAACCGTGCATGTTGGTACTTATTCTTGGAGTATGTCATAAACATTTTGAAAGTTGGGGTCGAAAATATCACTTGGAACACTCCACACGGTGAAAGGGTTAGCATCGAGTGAGTGTTTATTAATAAGGTCGGAAAATCGAAACACTCCCATTTCCCAAAGTCTCTCGTTTTGAAGTCTGTTAGTTAGAGTTCAATAAGATTAAATTCGAAATAAGAGAATAATTCTCCCCTTCGATTGAGAAACCGTGGATGTTTTTCGTTGAGGATTGCAACAACTTTTTGAAAGTTAGCGTCGATATTATCATATGGAACACGCCACATTGTGTTAGGGTCAATATGGAGCCAGTGTTTATTAATAAGGTCGAATATCGAAACACTTAAAATTCCCAAAGTCTGTCGGTTAGAAGTCTGTTAGTTAGAATTCAATAAGATTTAATTCGAAATTAGAGAATAATTCTCCACTTCGATTGTGAAACCTTGCATGTTGTCACTTATTCGTGGAGTATTGCAACAACTTTTTGAAAGTTAGCGTCGATATTATCATATGGAACACGCCACATTGCCATAGGGTCAATGTGAAACCAGTGTTTAATCATAATTTCGGAATATCGAAACACTTAAAATTCTCAAATTCTGTAAGTTAGAAGTTCAATAAGATTTAATTCGTAAATAGCGAATAAATTTCCCCTTCGATTGTGAAACCGTGCATGTTGGTAATTATTCTTGGAGTATTTCCTAAACATTTTGAAAGTTAGGAGCGAAAATTTCACTTGGAACACTCCACACAGTGTAAGGGTTAGCATCGAGTGAGTGTTTATTAATAAGGTCGGAAAATCGAAACACTCGCATTTCCCAAAGTCTGTCGGTTAGAAGTCTGTTAGTTAGAGTTCAATAAGATTTAATTCGAAATTAGAGAATTATTCTCTCCGTCGATTGTGAAACCTTGCATGTTGTCACTTATTCGTTGAAGATTGCAACAACTTTTTGAAAGTTAGGGTCGAAAATATCATAAGAATCACTACACATGGTGGAAGGGTTAGTATAGAGCCAGTGTTTATTATTAAGGTCGGAATATCGAAACACTCGAATTTCCCAAAGTCTCTTGGTTTTAAGTCTGTTAGTAAGAGTTCAATAAAGTTTAATTCGAAATAAGAGAATAATTCTCCCTTTCGATTGAGAAACCGTGGATGTTTTTCGTTGAGGATTGCAACAACTTCATATGGAACACGCCACATTGTGTTAGGGTCAATATGGAGCCAGTGTTTATTAATACGGTCGAATATCGCAACACTTAAACTTCTCAGTCTGTCGGTTAGAAGTCTGTTAGTTTGAATTCAATAAGATTTAATTCGAAATTAGAGAATAATTCTCCACTTCGATTGTGAAACCTTGCATGTTGTCACTTATTCGTGGAGTATTGCAACAACTTTTTGAAAGTTAGCGTCGATATTATCATATGGAACACGCCACATTGCGATAGGGTCAATGTGAAACCAGTGTTTATTAATGAGGTCGGAATATCGAAACACTTAAAATTCTCAAAGTCTGTCGGTTCGAAGTCTGTTAGTTAGAGTTCAATAAGATTAAATTCGAAATAAGAGAATAATTCTCCCCTTCGATTGAGAAACCGTGGATGTTTTTCGTTGAGGATTGCAAAAACTTTTTGAAAGTTAGCGTCGATATTATCATATGGAACACGCCACATTGCGTTAGGGTCAATGTGAAACCAGTGTTTATTAATAAGGTCGGAATATCGAAACACTTAAAATTCTCAAAGTCTGTTATTTAGAGTTCAATAAGATTTGATTCGAAAATAGAGAATAAATTTCCCCTTCGATTGTGAAACCGTGCATGTTGGTACTTATTCGTGGAGTATGTCATAAACTTTTTGAAAGTTAGGGTCGAAAATATCACTTGGAACACTCCACACGGTGTAAGGGTTAGCATCGAGTGAGTGGTTATTAATAAGGTCGGAAAATCGAAACACTCGCATTTCCCAAAGTCCCTCGGTTAGAAGTCTGTTAATTAGAGTTCAATAAGATTTAATTCGAATTTAGAGAATAATTCCCTCCTTCGATTGTGAAACCTTGCAGTTTGCACTTATTCGTGGAGAATTGCAACAACTTTTTGAAAGTTAGCGTCGATATTATCATATGGAACACGCCACATTGTGTTAGGGTCAATATGGAGCCAGTGTTTATTAATAAGGTCGAATATCGAAACACTTAAAATTCTCAAAGTCTCTCGGTTAGAAATCTGTTAGTTAGAATTCAATAAGATTTAATTCGAAATTAGAGAATAATTCTCCACTTCGATTGTGAAACCGTGCATGTTGTCACTTATTCGTGGAGGATTGCAACAACTTTTTGAAAGTTAGCGTCGATATTATCATATGGAACACGGCACATTGCGTTAGGGTCAATGTGAACCCAGTGTTTATTAATGAGTTCGGAATATCGAAACACTTAAAATTCTCAAATTCTGTAAGATAAAAGTTCAATAAGATTTAATTCGAAAATAGAGAATAAATTTCCCCTTCGATTGTGAAACCGTGCATGTTGGTACTTATTCTTGGAGTATGTCATAAACATTTTGAAAGTTAGGGTCGAAAATATCACTTGGAACACTCCACACGGTGGAAGGGTTAGCATCGAGTCAGTGTTTATTAATAAGGTCGGAAAATCGAAACACTCCCATTTCCCAAAGTCTCTCGTTTTGAAGTCTGTTAGTTAGAGTTCAATAAGATTAAATTCGAAATAAGAGAATAATTCTCCCCTTCGATTGAGAAACCGTGGATGTTTTTCGTTGAGGATTGCAACAACTTTTTGAAAGTTAGCGTCGATATTATCATATGGAACACGCCACATTGTGTTAGGGTCAATATGGAGCCAGTGTTTATTAATAAGGTCGAATATCGAAACACTTAAAATTCCCAAAGTCTGTCGGTTAGAAGTCTGTTAGTTAGAATTCAATAAGATTTAATTCGAAATTAGAGAATAATTCTCCACTTCGATTGTGAAACCTTGCATGTTGTCACTTATTCGTGGAGTATTGCAACAACTTTTTGAAAGTTAGCGTCGATATTATCATATGGAACACGCCACATTGCCATAGGGTCAATGTGAAACCAGTGTTTAATCATAATTTCGGAATATCGAAACACTTAAAATTCTCAAATTCTGTAAGTTAGAAGTTCAATAAGATTTGATTCGAAAATAGAGAATAAATTTCCCCTTCGATTGTGAAACCGTGCATGTTGGTACTTATTCGTGGAGTATGTCATA
Organism: Drosophila serrata; assembly: GCF_035046125.1. Taxonomy (NCBI): domain Eukaryota; kingdom Metazoa; phylum Arthropoda; class Insecta; order Diptera; family Drosophilidae; genus Drosophila; species Drosophila serrata. The sequence continues at coordinate 20,994 of NW_028257128.1, read as the reverse complement.
AACTTTTTGAAAGTTAGGGTCGAAAATATCACTTGGAACACTCCACACGGTGTAAGGGTTAGCATCGAGTGAGTGATTATTAATAAGGTCGGAAAATCGAAACACTCGCATTTCCCAAAGTCCCTCGGTTAGAAGTCTGTTAATTAGAGTTCAATAAGATTTAATTCGAATTTAGAGAATAATTCCCTCCTTCGATTGTGAAACCTTGCAGTTTGCACTTATTCGTGGAGAATTGCAACAACTTTTTGAAAGTTAGCGTCGATATTATCATATGGAACACGCCACATTGTGTTAGGGTCAATATGGAGCCAGTGTTTATTAATAAGGTCGAATATCGAAACACTTAAAATTCTCAAAGTCTGTCGGTTAGAAATCTGTTAGTTTGAATTCAATAAGATTTAATTCGAAATTAGAGAATAATTCTCCACTTCGATTGTGAAACCGTGCATGTTGTCGCTTATTCGTGGAGTATTGCAACAACTTTTTGAAAGTTAGCGTCGATATTATCATATGGAACACGCCACATTGCGTTAGGGTCAATGTGAACCCAGTCTTTATTAATGAGTTCGGAATATCGAAACACTTAAAATTCTCAAATTCTGTAAGATAAAAGTTCAATAAGATTTAATTCGAAAATAGAGAATAAATTTCCCCTTCGATTGTGAAACCGTGCATGTTGGTACTTATTCTTGGAGTATGTCATAAACATTTTGAAAGTTAGGGTCGAAAATATCACTTGGAACACTCCACACGGTGAAAGGGTTAGCATCGAGTGAGTGTTTATTAATAGGGTCGGAAAATCGAAACACTCGCATTTCCCAAAGTCCCTCGGTTAGAAGTCTGTTAGTTAGAGTTCAATAAGATTTAATTCGAAATTAGAGAATAATTCTCCACGTCGATTGTGAAACCTTGCATGTTGTCACTTATTCGTTGAGGATTGAAAAATCTTTTTGAAGGTTAGGGTCGAAAATATCATAGGAAACACTACACATGGTGGACGGATTAGTATAGAGCCAGTCTTACACTCGAATTTCCCAAAGTCCCTCGGTTAGAAGTCGGTTAGTTAGAGTTCAATAAGATTTAATTCGAAATTAGAGAATAATTCTCCCCGTCGATTGTGAAACCTTCCATGTTGTCACTTATTCGTTGAGGATTGAAAAATCTTTTTGAAGGTTAGGGTCGAAAATATCATAGGAAACACTACACATGGTGGACGGATTAGTATAGAGCCAGTCTTACACTCGAATTTCCCAAAGTCCCTCGGTTAGAAGTCTGTTAGTTAGAGTTCAATAAGATTAAATTCGAAATAAGAGAATAATTCTCCCCTTCGATTGAGAAACCGTGGATGTTTTTCGTTGAGGATTGCAACAACTTTTTGAAAGTTAGCGTCGATATTATCATATGGAACACGCCACATTGTGTTAGGGTCAATATGGAGCCAGTGTTTATTAATAAGGTCGAATATCGAAACACTTAAAATTCTCAAAGTCTGTCGGTTAGAAATCTGTTAGTTTGAATTCAATAAGATTTAATTCGAAATTAGAGAATAATTCTCCACTTCGATTGTGAAACCGTGCATGTTGTCACTTATTCGTGGAGTATTGCAACAACTTTTTGAAAGTTAGCGTCGATATTATCATATGGAATACGCCACATTGCGTTAGGGTCAATGTGAACCCAGTCTTTATTAATGAGTTCGGAATATCGAAACACTTAAAATTCTCAAATTCTGTAAGATAAAAGTTCAATAAGATTTAATTCGAAAATAGAGAATAAATTTCCCCTTCGATTGTGAAACCGTGCATGTTGGTACTTATTCTTGGAGTCATAAACATTTTGAAAGTTAGGGTCGAAAATATCACTTGGAACACTCCACACGGTGTAAGGGTTAGCATCGAGTGAGTGTTTATTAATAAGGTCGGAAAATCGATACACTCGCATTTCCCAAAGTCCCTCGGTTAGAAGTCTGTTAGTGAGAGATCCATAAGATTTAATTCGAAAGTAGAGAACAATTCTCTCCTTCGATTATGAAGCCTTGCAGTTTGCACTTATTCGTGGAGAATTGCAAGAACTTTTTGAAAGTTACGGTCGAAAATATCATAAGAAACACTACACATGGTGGAAGGGTTAGAATAGAGCCAGTGTTTATTAATAAGGTCGGAAAATCGAAACACTCCCATTTCCCAAAGTCTCTCGTTTTGAAGTCTGTTAGTTAGAGTTCAATAAGATTAAATTCGAAATAAGAGAATAATTCTCCCCTTCGATTGAGAAACCGTGGATGTTTTTCGTTGAGGATTGCAACAACTTTTTGAAAGTTAGCGTCGATATTATCATATGGAACACGCCACATTGCGTTAGGGTCAATGTGAAACCAGTGTTTATTAATAAGGTCGGAATATCGAAACACTTAAAATTCTCAAAGTCTGTCGGTTAGAAATCTGTTAGTTTGAATTCAATAAGATTTAATTCGAAATTAGAGAATAATTCTCCACTTCGATTGTGAAACCGTGCATGTTGTCACTTATTCGTGGAGTATTGCAACAACTTTTTTAAAGTTAGCGTCGATATTATCATATGGAACACGCCACATTGCGTTAGGGTCAATGTGAACCTAGTCTTTATTAATGAGTTCGGAATATCGAAACACTTAAAATTCTCAAATTCTGTAAGATAAAAGTTCAATAAGATTTAATTCGAAAATAGAGAATAAATTTCCCCTTCGATTGTGAAACCGTCGATTGTGAAACCTTCCATGTTGTCACTTATTCGTTGAGGATTGAAAAATCTTTTTGAAGGTTAGGGTCGAAAATATCATAGGAAACACTACACATGGTGGACGGATTAGTATAGAGCCAGTCTTACACTCGAATTTCCCAAAGTCCCTCGGTTAGAAGTCTGTTAGTTAGAGTTCAATAAGATTAAATTCGAAATAAGAGAATAATTCTCCCCTTCGATTGAGAAACCGTGGATGTTTTTCGTTGAGGATTGCAACAACTTTTTGAAAGTTAGCGTCGATATTATCATATGGAACACGCCACATTGTGTTAGGGTCAATATGGAGCCAGTGTTTATTAATAAGGTCGAATATCGAAACACTTAAAATTCTCAAAGTCTGTCGGTTAGAAATCTGTTAGTTTGAATTCAATAAGATTTAATTCGAAATTAGAGAATAATTCTCCACTTCGATTGTGAAACCGTGCATGTTGTCACTTATTCGTGGAGTATTGCAACAACTTTTTGAAAGTTAGCGTCGATATTATCATATGGAACACGCCACATTGCGTTAGGGTCAATGTGAACCCAGTCTTTATTAATAAGTTCGGAATATCGAAACACTTAAAATTCTCAAATTCTGTAAGATAAAAGTTCAATAAGATTTAATTCGAAAATAGAGAATAAATTTCCCCTTCGATTGTGAAACCGTGCATGTTGGTACTTATTCGTGGAGTTTCATAAACATTTTGAAAGTTAGGGTCGAAAATATCACTTGGAACACTCCACACGGTGTAAGGGTTAGCATCGAGTGAGTGTTTATTAATAAGGTCGGAAAATCGATACACTCGCATTTCCCAAAGTCCCTCGGTTAGAAGTCTGTTAGTGAGAGATCCATAAGATTTAATTCGAAAGTAGAGAACAATTCTCTCCTTCGATTATGAAGCCTTGCAGTTTGCACTTATTCGTGGAGAATTGCAAGAACTTTTTGAAAGTTACGGTCGAAAATATCATAAGAAACACTACACATGGTGGAAGGGTTAGAATAGAGCCAGTGTTTATTAATAAGGTCGGAAAATCGAAACACTCCCATTTCCCAAAGTCTCTCGTTTTGAAGTCTGTTAGTTAGAGTTCAATAAGATTAAATTCGAAATAAGAGAATAATTCTCCCCTTCGATTGAGAAACCGTGGATGTTTTTCGTTGAGGATTGCAACAACTTTTTGAAAGTTAGCGTCGATATTATCATATGGAACACGCCACATTGCGTTAGGGTCAATGTGAAACCAGTGTAAGAAGTCTGTTATTTAGAGTTCAATAAGATTTGATTCGAAAATAGAGAATAAATTTCCCCTTCGAATGTGAAACCGTGCATGTTGGTACTTATTCGTGGAGTATGTCATTAACTTTTTGAAAGTTAGGGTCGAAAATATCACTTGGAACACTCCACACGGTGTAAGGGTTAGCATCGAGTGAGTGTTTATTAATAAGGTCGGAAAATTGAAACACTCGCATTTCCCAAAGTCCCTCGGTTAGAAGTCTGTTAGTTAGAGATCCATAAGATTTAATTCGAAAGTAGAGAACAATTCTCTCCTTCGATTATGAAGCCTTGCAGTTTGCACTTATTCGTGGAGAATTGCAAGAACTTTTTGAAAGTTACGGTCGAAAATATAATAAGAAACACTACACATGGTGGAAGGGTTAGTATAGAGCCAGTGTTTATTAATAAGGTCGGAAAATCGAAACACTCCCATTTCCCAAAGTCTCTCGTTTTGAAGTCTGTTAGTTAGAGTTCAATAAGATTAAATTCGAAATAAGAGAATAATTCTCCCCTTCGATTGAGAAACCGTGGATGTTTTTCGTTGAGGATTGCAACAACTTTTTGAAAGTTAGCGTCGATATTATCATATGGAACACGCCACATTGCGTTAGGGTCAATGTGAAACCAGTGTTTATTAATAAGGTCGGAATATCGAAACACTTAAAATTCTCAAAGTCTGTCGGTTCGAAGTCTGTTAGTTAGAGTTCAATAATATTTGATTCGAAAATAGAGAATAAATTTCCCCTTCGATTGTGAAACCGTGCATGTTGGAACTTATTCGTGGAGTATGTCATTAACTTTTTTAAAGTTAGGGTCGAAATAAATTTTAAAGTTAGCATCAAATATTATCATATGGAACTTACGCCACATTGCGATAGGGTCAATGTGAAACCCAGTGTTTAATAATAATTTCGGAATATCGAAACACTTAAAATTCTTAGAATGTCTGTAAGTTAGAAGTTCAATAAGATTTAATTCGAAAATAGTGAATAAATTTCCCCTTCGATTGTGAAACCGTGCTTCTTGGTACTTATTCGTGGAGTATGTCATAAACTTTTTTAAAGTTAGGGTCGAAAATATCACTTGGAACACTCCACACGGTGTAAGGGTTAGCATCGAGTGAGTGTTTATTAATAAGGTCGGAAAATTGAAACACTCGCATTTCCCAAAGTCCCTCGGTTAGAAGTCTGTTAGTTAGAGATCCATAAGATTTAATTCGAAAGTAGAGAACAATTCTCTCCTTCGATTATGAAGCCTTGCAGTTTGCACTTATTCGTGGAGAATTGCAAGAACTTTTTGAAAGTTACGGTCGAAAATATCATAAGAAACACTACACATGGTGGAAGGGTTAGAATAGAGCCAGTGTTTATTAATAAGGTCGGAAAATCGAAACACTCCCATTTCCCAAAGTCTCTCGTTTTGAAGTCTGTTAGTTAGAGTTCAATAAGATTAAATTCGAAATAAGAGAATAATTCTCCCCTTCGATTGAGAAACCGTGGATGTTTTTCGTTGAGGATTGCAACAACTTTTTGAAAGTTAGCGTCGATATTATCATATGGAACACGCCACATTGCGTTAGGGTCAATGTGAAACCAGTGTTTATTAATAAGGTCGGAATATCGAAACACTTAAAATTCTCAAAGTCTGTCGGTTCGAAGTCTGTTAGTTAGAGTTCAATAATATTTGATTCGAAAATAGAGAATAAATTTCCCCTTCGATTGTGAAACCGTGCATGTTGGAACTTATTCGTGGAGTATGTCATAAACTTTTTTAAAGTTAGGGTCGAAAATATCACTTGGAACACTCCACACAGTGTAAGGGTTAGCATCGAGTGAGTGTTTCTTAATAAGGTCGGAAAATTGAAACACTCGCATTTCCCAAAGTCCCTCGGTTAGAAGTCTGTTAGTTAGAGATCCATAAGATTTAATTCGAAAGTAGAGAACAATTCTCTCCTTCGATTATGAAGCCTTGCAGTTTGCACTTATTCGTGGAGAATTGCAAGAACTTTTTGAAAGTTACGGTCGAAAATATCATAAGAAACACTACACATGGTGGAAGGGTTAGTATAGAGCCAGTGTTTATTAATAAGTATTATGGGTCGGAAAATCGAAACACTCGTATTTCCAAAGTCCCTCGGTTAGAAGTCTGTTAGTTAGAGTTCAATAAGATTTAATTCGAAATTAGAGAATAATTCTCCACTTCGATTGTGAAACCGTGCATGTTGTCACTTATTCGTGGAGTATTGCAACAACTTTTTGAAAGTTAGCGTCATATCATATTATCATTTGGAACACGCCACATTGCGTTAGGGTCAATGGGAAACCAGTCTTTATTAATGAGTTCGGAATATCTAAACACTTAAAATTCTCAAATTCTGTAAGTTAGAAGTTCAATAAGATTTAATTCGAAAATAGAGAATGAATTTCCTCTTCGAATTTCCCCTTTCGAAACCGTGCATGTTGGTACTTATTCGTGGAGTATTTCATAAACATTTTGAAAGTTAGGGTCGAAAATATCACTTGGAACACTCCACACGGTGTAAGGGTTAGCATCGAGTGAGTGTTTATTAATAAGGTCGGAAAATCGAAACACTCGCATTTCCCAAAGTCCCTCGGTTAGAAGTTTGTTAATTAGAGTTCAATAAGATTTAATTCGAAAGTAGAGAACAATTCTCTCCTTCGATTATGAAACCGTGCATGTTGTCACTTATTCGTGGAGTATTGCAACAACTTTTTGAAAGTTAGCGTCATATCATATTATCATATGGAACACGCCACATTGCGTTAGGGTCAATGTGAAACCAGTGTTTATTAATAAGGTCGGAATATCGAAACACTTAAAATTTTCAAAGTCTGTCGGTTAGAAGTCTGTTATTTAGAGTTCAATAAGATTTGATTCGAAAATAGAGAATAAATTTCCCCTTCGATTGTGAAACCGTGCTTGTTGGTACTTATTCGTGGAGTATGTCATAAACTTTTTGAAAGTTAGGGTCGAAAATATCACTTGGAACACTCCACACAGTGTAAGGGTTAGCATCGAGTGAGTGTTTCTTAATAAGGTCGGAAAATTGAAACACTCGCATTTCCCAAAGTCCCTCGGTTAGAAGTCTGTTAGTTAGAGTTCAATAAGATTTAATTCGAAAGTAGAGAACAATTCTCTCCTTCGATTATGAAGCCTTGCAGTTTGCACTTATTCGTGGAGAATTGCAGGAACTTTTTGAAAGTTACGGTCGAAAATATCATAAGAAACACTACACATGGTGGAAGGGTTAGAATAGAGCCAGTGTTTATTAATAAGGTCGGAAAATCGAAACACTCCCATTTCCCAAAGTCTCTCGTTTTGAAGTCTGTTAATTAGAGTTCAATAAGATTAAATTCGAAATAAGAGAATAATTCTCCCCTTCGATTGAGAAACCGTGGATGTTTTTCGTTGAGGATTGCAACAACTTTTTGAAAGTTAGCGTCGATATTATCATATGGAACACGCCACATTGTGTTAGGGTCAATATGGAGCCAGTGTTTATTAATAAGGTCGAATATCGAAACACTTAAAATTCTCAAAGTCTGTCGGTTCGAAGTCTGTTAGTTAGAGTTCAATAATATTTGATTCGAAAATAGAGAATAAATTTCCCCTTCGATTGTGAAACCGTGCATGTTGGAACTTATTCGTGGAGTATGTCATTAACTTTTTTAAAGTTAGGGTCGAAAATATCACTTGGAACACTCCACACAGTGTAAGGGTTAGCATCGAGTGAGTGTTTATTAATAAGGTCGGAAAATCGAAACACTCGCATTTCCCAAAGTCCCTCGGTTAGAAGTCTGTTAGTTAGAGTTCAATAAGATTTAATTCGAAAGTAGAGAACAATTCTCTCCTTCGATTATGAAACCTTGCAGTTTGCACTTATTCGTGGAGAATTGCAAGAACTTTTTGAAAGTTAGGGTCGAAAATATCATAAGAAACACTACACATGGTGGAAGGGTTAGTATAGAGCCAGTGTTTATTAATAAGGTCGGAAAATCAAAACACTTAAAATTCTCAAATTCTGTAAGATAAAAGTTCAATAAGATTTAATTCGAAAATAGAGAATAAATTTCCCCTTCGATTGTGAAACCGTGCATGTTGGTACTTATTCTTGGAGTATGTCATAAACATTTTGAAAGTTAGGGTCGAAAATATCACTTGGAACACTCCACACGGTGTAAGGGTTAGCATCGAGTGAGTGTTTATTAATAGGGTCGGAAAATCGAAACACTCGTATTTCCCAAAGTCCCTCGGTTAGAAGTCTGTTAGTTAGAGTTCAATAAGATTTAATTCGAAATTAGAGAATAATTCTCCACTTCGATTGTGAAACCGTGCATGTTGTCACTTATTCGTGGAGTATTGCAACAACTTTTTGAAAGTTAGCGTCATATCATATTATCATTTGGAACACGCCACATTGCGTTAGGGTCAATGGGAAACCAGTCTTTATTAATGAGTTCGGAATATCTAAACACTTAAAATTCTCAAATTCTGTAAGTTAGAAGTTCAATAAGATTTAATTCGAAAATAGAGAATGAATTTCCTCTTCGAATTTCCCCTTTCGAAACCGTGCATGTTGGTACTTATTCGTGGAGTATTTCATAAACATTTTGAAAGTTAGGGTCGAAAATATCACTTGGAACACTCCACACGGTGTAAGGGTTAGCATCGAGTGAGTGTTTATTAATAAGGTCGGAAAATCGAAACACTCGCATTTCCCAAAGTCCCTCGGTTAGAAGTTTGTTAATTAGAGTTCAATAAGATTTAATTCGAAAGTAGAGAACAATTCTCTCCTTCGATTATGAAACCGTGCATGTTGTCACTTATTCGTGGAGTATTGCAACAACTTTTTGAAAGTTAGCGTCATATCATATTATCATATGGAACACGCCACATTGCGTTAGGGTCAATGTGAAACCAGTGTTTATTAATAAGGTCGGAATATCGAAACACTTAAAATTTTCAAAGTCTGTCGGTTAGAAGTCTGTTATTTAGAGTTCAATAAGATTTGATTCGAAAATAGAGAATAAATTTCCCCTTCGATTGTGAAACCGTGCTTGTTGGTACTTATTCGTGGAGTATGTCATAAACTTTTTGAAAGTTAGGGTCGAAAATATCACTTGGAACACTCCACACGGTGTAAGGGTTAGCATCGAGTGAGTGTTTATTAATAAGGTCGGAAAATCGAAACACTCGCATTTCCCAAAGTCCCTCGGTTAGAAGTCTGTTAGTTAGAGTTCAATAAGATTTAATTCGAAAGTAGAGAACAATTCTCTCCTTCGATTATGAAGCCTTGCAGTTTGCACTTATTCGTGGAGAATTGCAGGAACTTTTTGAAAGTTACGGTCGAAAATATCATAAGAAACACTACACATGGTGGAAGGGTTAGAATAGAGCCAGTGTTTATTAATAAGGTCGGAAAATCGAAACACTCCCATTTCCCAAAGTCTCTCGTTTTGAAGTCTGTTAATTAGAGTTCAATAAGATTAAATTCGAAATAAGAGAATAATTCTCCCCTTCGATTGAGAAACCGTGGATGTTTTTCGTTGAGGATTGCAACAACTTTTTGAAAGTTAGCGTCGATATTATCATATGGAACACGCCACATTGTGTTAGGGTCAATATGGAGCCAGTGTTTATTAATAAGGTCGAATATCGAAACACTTAAAATTCTCAAAGTCTGTCGGTTCGAAGTCTGTTAGTTAGAGTTCAATAATATTTGATTCGAAAATAGAGAATAAATTTCCCCTTCGATTGTGAAACCGTGCATGTTGGAACTTATTCGTGGAGTATGTCATTAACTTTTTTAAAGTTAGGGTCGAAAATATCACTTGGAACACTCCACACAGTGTAAGGGTTAGCATCGAGTGAGTGTTTATTAATAAGGTCGGAAAATCGAAACACTCGCATTTCCCAAAGTCCCTCGGTTAGAAGTCTGTTAGTTAGAGTTCAATAAGATTTAATTCGAAAGTAGAGAACAATTCTCTCCTTCGATTATGAAACCTTGCAGTTTGCACTTATTCGTGGAGAATTGCAAGAACTTTTTGAAAGTTAGGGTCGAAAATATCATAAGAAACACTACACATGGTGGAAGGGTTAGTATAGAGCCAGTGTTTATTAATAAGGTCGGAAAATCAAAACACTTAAAATTCTCAAATTCTGTAAGATAAAAGTTCAATAAGATTTAATTCGAAAATAGAGAATAAATTTCCCCTTCGATTGTGAAACCGTGCATGTTGGTACTTATTCTTGGAGTATGTCATAAACATTTTGAAAGTTAGGGTCGAAAATATCACTTGGAACACTCCACACGGTGTAAGGGTTAGCATCGAGTGAGTGTTTATTAATAGGGTCGGAAAATCGAAACACTCGTATTTCCCAAAGTCCCTCGGTTAGAAGTCTGTTAGTTAGAGTTCAATAAGATTTAATTCGAAATTAGAGAATAATTCTCCACTTCGATTGTGAAACCGTGCATGTTGTCACTTATTCGTGGAGTATTGCAACAACTTTTTGAAAGTTAGCGTCATATCATATTATCATTTGGAACACGCCACATTGCGTTAGGGTCAATGGGAAACCAGTCTTTATTAATGAGTTCGGAATATCTAAACACTTAAAATTCTCAAATTCTGTAAGTTAGAAGTTCAATAAGATTTAATTCGAAAATAGAGAATGAATTTCCTCTTCGAATTTCCCCTTTCGAAACCGTGCATGTTGGTACTTATTCGTGGAGTATTTCATAAACATTTTGAAAGTTAGGGTCGAAAATATCACTTGGAACACTCCACACGGTGTAAGGGTTAGCATCGAGTGAGTGTTTATTAATAAGGTCGGAAAATCGAAACACTCGCATTTCCCAAAGTCCCTCGGTTAGAAGTTTGTTAATTAGAGTTCAATAAGATTTAATTCGAAAGTAGAGAACAATTCTCTCCTTCGATTATGAAACCGTGCATGTTGTCACTTATTCGTGGAGTATTGCAACAACTTTTTGAAAGTTAGCGTCATATCATATTATCATATGGAACACGCCACATTGCGTTAGGGTCAATGTGAAACCAGTGTTTATTAATAAGGTCGGAATATCGAAACACTTAAAATTTTCAAAGTCTGTCGGTTAGAAGTCTGTTATTTAGAGTTCAATAAGATTTGATTCGAAAATAGAGAATAAATTTCCCCTTCGATTGTGAAACCGTGCTTGTTGGTACTTATTCGTGGAGTATGTCATAAACTTTTTGAAAGTTAGGGTCGAAAATATCACTTGGAACACTCCACACGGTGTAAGGGTTAGCATCGAGTGAGTGTTTATTAATAAGGTCGGAAAATCGAAACACTCGCATTTCCCAAAGTCCCTCGGTTAGAAGTCTGTTAGTTAGAGTTCAATAAGATTTAATTCGAAAGTAGAGAACAATTCTCTCCTTCGATTATGAAACCTTGCAGTTTGCACTTATTCGTGGAGAATTGCAAGAACTTTTTGAAAGTTAGGGTCGAAAATATCATAAGAAACACTACACATGGTGGAAGGGTTAGTATAGAGCCAGTGTTTATTAATAAGGTCGGAAAATCGAAACACTCCCATTTCCCAAAGTCTCTCGTTTTGAAGTCTGTTAGTTAGAGTTCAATAAGATTAAATTCGAAATAAGAGAATAATTCTCCCCTTCGATTGAGAAACCGTGGATGTTTTTCGTTGAGGATTGCAACAACTTTTTGAAAGTTTGCGTCGATATTATCATATGGAACACGCCACATTGCGTTAGGGTCAATGTGAAACCAGTGTTTATTAATAAGGTCGGAATATCGAAACACTTAAAATTCTCAAAGTCTGTCGGTAAGAAGTCTGTTATTTAGAGTTCAATAAGATTTGATTCGAAAATAGATAATAAATTTCCCCTTCGATTGTGAAACCGTGCTTGTTGGTACTTATTCGTGGAGTATGTCATAAACTTTTTGAAAGTTAGGGTCGAAAATATCACTTGGAACACTCCACACGGTGTAAGGGTTAGCATCGAGTGAGTGTTTATTAATAAGGTCGGAAAATCGAAACACTCGTATTTCCCAAAGTCCCTCGGTTAGAAGTCTGTTAATTAGAGTTCAATAAGATTTAATTCGAAAGTAGAGAACAATTCTCTCCTTCGATTATGAAACCTTGCAGTTTGCACTTTATCGTGGAGAATTGCAACAACTTTTTAAAAGTTAGCGTCGATATTATCTTATGGAACACGCCACATACATTGTGTTAGGGTCAATATGGAACCAGTGTTTATTTGAGGTCGAAATATAGAAACACTCGAATTTCCCAAAGTCTCTCGGTTAGAACTCGGTTAGTTAGAGTTCAATAAGATTTAATTCGAAATTAGAGAATAATTCTCCCCGTCGATTGTGAAACCTTGCATGTTGTCACTTATTCGTTGAGGATTGAAACAACTTTTTGAAAGTTAGGGTCGAAAATATCATAAGAAACACTACACATGGTGGAAAGATTAGTATAGAGCCAGTATTTATTATTAAGGTTGGAATATCGAAACACACGAATTTCCCAGTCTCTCGTTTTGAAGTCTGTTAGTTAGAGTTCAATAGGATTTAATTCGAAATTAGAGAATAATTCTCTCCTTCGATTAAGAAACGGTGGAATATTTGGAACACTCCACACGGTGTAAGGGTTAGCATCGAGTGAGTGTTTATTAATAAGGTCGGAAAATCGAAACACTCGCATTTCCCAAAGTCCCTCGGTTAGAAGTCTGTTAGTTAGAGTTCAATAAGATTTAATTCGAAAGTAGAGAAAAATTCTGTCCTTCGATTATGAAACCTTGCAGTTTGCACTTATTCGTGGAGATTTGCAACAACTTTTTGAAAGTTAGGGTCGAAAATATCATAAGAAACACTACACATGGTGGAAGGGTTAGTATAGAGCCAGTGTTTATTAATAAGGTCGGAAAATCGAAACACTCCCATTTCCCAAAGTCTCTCGTTTTGAAGTCTGTTAGTTAGACTTCAATAAGATTTAATTCGAAATTAGAGAATAATTCTCTCCTTCGATTGTGAAACCATGCATGTTGTCACTTATTCGTGGAGGATTGTTAGTATTAAAGATTTTAATTTGGGAAGGGTATCTACGTTAGAGATTAGTGTGTACAAATCTTTATAATTTGCACATTGCACTATAAAAGGTTCATGCAGTTCAAAGGAGGTTCTACAGTGGCGCAATATTAATGGTATATAGGATCTAGTAGTTCTACATGGTACATGGAAATTAAGCTGACTCAACAAGTCAGCACTTTCCACATCACCATGTATAAGGTTAAAAATTAAGGTTATCCCTAGCATCGTTCTACGATTGGCTAAGGACGGCAAGTTAATTAATAGGAGTCTACTAGAGTAGGAAGGTAATCTTTGGTTTGCATCCCAATTTAAACCGCGTAGAGCGAAAAGTAAAAAGTTTTTTTGAACCGACTCAATGGACGCCGTACTGAGGGCTCCAAACGCAGCATCCATATTCTAAGATATAACGAACTAAAGAAGTATATAAGGATTTAGTGACATAGGGGTCATTGAATTCCGTCGACCACCGTTTAATAAATCCAAACACACCCCTGGCTCTGTTCACCATAGACGAAATATGATCAATAAAGTCAAGTTTTGGGTCCAAGCGGACGCCCAAATCGTCAACAGTATTAATTCTTTCTAAAGAGCAGCAGTTCAGCGTGTTAGTAGGAAGCTTAGGAACGACACGAGAGAATGTCATTAGCTTGCGTTTCGAGCCATTTAAGTTTAATAAGTTTACACGGCACCAAGTTTGAAAATTATTAAGATCTGTTTGTAAATCCGACTGGCAGGCAAAGTCATTGTATTGCACGAAAAGCTTGACGTCATCTGCGTACATAAGTACTCTAGAGTTAGTCAAGACTTTGGGCAGGTCATTTATGAATAATGTAAACAATAAGGGTCCCAAATGGCTTCCTTGCGGGAAGTATCCCTTAAAGCATTAGATAAATTATTCTTAAAGAGGACCTTTTACGTCCTGCCATTCAGTTAACTTGAGATCCAATTAAGAAGATCACTTGGAAAACCCATTGAATCGAGTTTTCTAACGAGGAGAGAATGGTTAACAGAGTCAAATGCTTTACTGAAATCAGTATAGATTACATCTGTCTGACAATTATTATGAAAGCCCTTTATAATATAGGAAGAGAGTTCCAAAAGATTTGTTGTTGTTGATCTTCGCTTCATAAATCTACAAAGGTGCTGTAAGTGAGGGGTGATAATGTTTTTAAATAATTTAGGGATTTAGGGCCGACAACTTAGAGATTCCTCTATAATTGCTGGCATCCAATTTGCTATCTTTTTTGTGGAGAGGAATAATAAACGATTCCTTCCAAATAATGGGAAAGTGGGAGGTTTCCAAGGACAAGGTAAACAATTTCAGAAGGGGATAGCACAGGGCGTCGGCACAATACCTGAGCACACAGCCAGGAATTCCGTCGGGACCAGGCGAATAAACTGGCTTGACACGATGAAGATCTAAAAGGAGAGAGCTTTCATTTAGGCTAGGACAGAAAATTAAGTTTAATTTGGGTATGTCGTAGGGATAGGTCTGGTGTAGATACGATGAGCTTGAATAGGTTGTTTGAAAAAACTGCGAAAATAGATCGGCTATTGCCTGATCATTATTTGCGGTAGTATTTTTAAATGAAAGCGAGGAAAGATTTGTTTTAGGCTTACGTTTAGTGTTAACGAAATTATAAAACTGTTTTCGGTCCTGTGAGAACTGGGCCCTACAACGAGTTTTTTATAACACTGCGCGTTCAGCACGGTAAAGTTTGACCGAGCTGATAAATAAGATGAAAGGGCAGATTGAGAACCGGTGAATTTAAATTTAGCATACAGTCTAGATTTTTTATTTTTAAGTCGGCTCAACTCTTTAGTAAACCACGGCGGTTTATTCGAGCTTGGCGGACAAGATAACGGAACACATTCAGTAAAAAATGAATTCATGGCACTGTAAAAAATATCCACGGCAACTGCCATGTCAGTGCACATGTATAGATCGGACCAATTGAACTCGTTTATAAAATTATTCAGCCGTTCAAAGTCCGTATTGCGAAAACATAGGACTTTATTGGCTGGACGGTCAGAAATATTCTGTACGTCACACCCAATATCAAGAGTCACATCGAGAATTGGATGATAAGGATCTTCGGGCTGCGTCAGAGGCGCCACCCTAGCTAAACTGACTTTCGCAGAATCAGAGACGAAGCAGAGATCTAGCAAGGCTGTAAGTAATTTCGCACACGGTTGACTTGAGACAGCGAAATGTCAAACAAGCCAGCGATAAAGTCATGTTGTGTAGGTGTATGGAGAGTATTGGTGGAATTATTTTAGCACCAAATAACACCAGGGATATTAAAATTTTGAAAGATGAAATGTCCCTTGCGTAAGAAAATTTGAACTTTTCCACCTTTATCTTAATTTTTTTCGGCTCTGGTTTTGCCTTGTATAAAGGCGAGAACATCTTCCGATGTTTGGTCAGGGGAGAGCCGCGAGACAAAAATATGTCTCGTCGGTGGAACCGCTATAAGGGCTTTTGGCAAAGCAGATTGGTTAAATCTCTCGGTTTGAAGTCTGTTAGTTAGAGTTCAATAAGATTTAATTCGTAATTAGAGAATAATTCTCCACTTCGATTGTGAAACCTTGCAGTTTGCACTTATTCGTGGAGAATTCAACAACTTTTTGAAAGTTAGGGTCGAAAATATCATAAGAAACACTACACATGGTGGAAGGGTTAGTATAGAGCCAGTGTTTATTAATAAGGTCGGAGTATCGAAACACTCGAATTTCCCAAAGTCTCTCGGTTTGAATTCTTTTAGAGTTCTATAAGATTTAATTCGAAATTAGAGAATAATTCTCCCCGTCGATTGTGAAACCTTGCATGTTGTCACCTATTCGTGGAGGATTGCAACAACTTCTTGAAAGTTAGGGTCGAAAATATATTATGGGACACGCCACACTGCGTTAGGGTCAATGTGGAACCAGTGCTTTTTAATGAGGTCGGAATATCGAAACACTTAAAATTTTCAAAGTTTTTCGGTTAAAAGTCTGTTAGTAAGAGTTCAATAAGGTTAGTTTCGAAAATGTAGAATAATTCTCCCCTTCGATTGTGAAACCGTGCATGTTGGTACTAATTCGTGGAGGGGCGATCCTGCCGCTGAAGATCCTGTTTTGTCAAATGTAGCCCAATGGAAATTCCCACGTCGCAAGCGAAGGTGAAAAGTAAAAGACGGGGGCGTCGTGGGCAAATCAAATGGTCAGCTTTATTGCGCTGCATACATAAGACTAACTCTAGCTTAAATGTAAGGGCCGCGCTCCCGACCGATAAGCTACGCTTAACAGTGCGAGAGCGGGCCCGAGAAGTGGAGCGCGAACAAGCCGTCCCTCAGCTCGCTTAGCAGCGAGCGAAGCTCGGGAATTCGGGAGCGGGCGTTCGCGAACATCGAAGAGTGGGCGCGGGAGCGCTTAGACTAGCCCGATGAGCAGTGCTCGAAGAGCCGACTTGCGGGAGTGCAAGAGCGGCCGAGGCTTTGGAGGCTCGGTGGACAGAGGCGGCGCCGCGGCCGCCGCGAAGGGCCTTCTGACGTGAACATTCTCCCCCCCTTGCAACTACTCGGGTTGCAACATATTCGTCCTGTATAACTGCCGCGTTCTGCAGGGGGTCCTGGCTAGCGGCGGAAATTGCCTATGCGCACCGGACTGGAGCGGTGGACGGAGGCCGTGGAGTGGCTGAGTAGGGGCGGGGAGAGGCGCAGGATCCTAGAGGTGAACGTCGGCGTCGGAAGCGGATGAAGCTCGGTGGCAACCTCGGAATCGGTTGGATTGGACCTCTGATCAGAGCGTTCGCGTGGTGCGAAGCGGTGGCATCTTCTCGAAGCGGACTGGAAAAAAGTATATCATTTAGAAGATTGGTCAGTAAATAACGCGAATGGGGAGCACGAAGTCATCCGATGCTGCGATCGGGGTGCGGGAACTGGACTTCCAGGCATATGCAGGAGCGTGTGGTGAAGCTGATTGCACGTCTTGCATCGGTCACCACTGCGGCACTTGCCCTGGGAATGTTCGTGGGCCAAACAGTTCGAACAGTAGCGGTTGGTGGACACCGCGCTGAGCCTCTTCTCAGCACTAAGCCTAAGGAACTTGTGGCATTTTCGAAGCGGATGGACTCCGCTGCAGACTCGGCATGGGTAGGATAAAATACCTCGGGAACGTCTGCTCTTGATGTCGTAGGGTACCCAGTAATTTAAGGCGTTGGAAGAAGTGATTCGCGTGGAGAACGCGGATATCCTTTGGATCGGTACGGTTACTGGGCTGGAAGGTTCAGGAGCAATCTGAACACTGGAGGAACAGCTTCTGGGATGCAGCAGGGTGTGATGCCGTCTGCGGCATGTACGGCAGGAGTGGGCACTGGGGCAATCCCGCTGCTGATGGCCTCGTGCCAAACAATTCAAGCAGAGTTGCTTTCTTCGGATGATATTTAACCTCTCGACTACGGTCATTTGAAGGAAACGGGGACATCTTCGCAGGGGATGGTTTTCCCTGGAACATAGGTCACACCTTCTGGGTCTGGGTGTTGGAGTCACTCTGAAGTCGGAAGAATGGAGCCGGGGCGCTGGGGCCCTCGGAGTCGACAACTCTGGCGGAAAATGCCTTGAGTTGGTAGGCGAAACGTCGTCGATGGCCTCCAGCGTACGATGGCGTTCGGTCAGAAACGCGTCTAGCTCCTTCCAAGTCGGAATTCTGTCTTTGTTGTGGATGGATTGTTCCCACAGAGAAAGGGTTACTTCGGGAAGCTTTGAGGAAACCATATACACCAAAAGACTATCCCAAGCCTCAACTTGAATGGAGGACATCTCTAGGGCGGTCAGGCAGCTTTGGATGGTGCCTTGCAGGTCTTTTAGCGCGACTCCCGATTCTTGAGGGACAGCCTGGATGTTGAAGAGGATTTTCAACTGGCCGTTGACCAACAACCGCCGGTTCTCGAAGCGGTCGGTGAGGCTTTGCCAAGCTGCGACGAACCCCTCATTGGTGAGCGGGGCTTTGGAAACAATGGCGTGCGCTTCGCCAGTTGTCTTGGATAGGAGGTGGAACAATTTCTCCACCGGGGTGAGACGCGAGTTGTGAATATAAACCGCCGTGAAAAGGTCTCTGAACGTGGGCCAACGAAAATAGTCGCCCGCAAACACCTCGGTGTCTACCGGTGGTAAACGACAACCGGTGGAAGGGGGTATGTGGCCACTGCTGGAAGCCAGAGTTGACTGGGCCGCGCCCCTTTCTATTATCTCCTGCAGCTGGGCCACACACCTGGAATAAACGGAGTAGCAGTAGCTATACTTAGCTTCTAACACCGTTGAAGTGTCCGCGCCGTCGTCAGACACGGAGAGCAGTTCGGAGCAGCTCTCGTAACTCTTCTCCACCTTTTCCCACAAAGCCCGGATTTGGTCGCGACGCACTTTACACGTGGACGGAGAGGGCTGGGTGATTTCTGGGGCGCCTAGAGTTTGGATCTGTGCCTCAAATTGACTCACACGATCTGTCGAGGCAATAAACTTCCTAAACGCAATGTCGATGGCGGTTTGAGCCATTTTTGTGGTCGTCCGTGAGTGATGGAGCTGGGCTAGTATTTAAAGCTGTTTGCTCTTGAGCGGACAGCAGTGGACTTTGCTTTAAGCGGAGAGGGTCGCGGAGATGCAAGTTGGGATCTTCCCAAACGAATTGACGGAATCGGCCGTAATTAAATTATTGGAATAATTTTAATCCGAAATTAAAAGTCTTGTGTATTTTAGAATATATAATATATCTCGGACGTGGAGGTTTGCTTATATGTTGCTCAGAAAATTGGGCACGAATTGTAAATGGATCCCGTAATAAATTAAATACGGATTTAGGAACGTATTGGTCGGAAGTACTTGATGCCAACTTTATTTATCACGGATCCGAAATGGTCGAAATAAACCCTTGGCTTTTGTTTGAGAGACAACTCAATGGGTCATGCCGTCGGCACAGCAGTGCGGAACTCAAAATAAACAAGAGGAAAGAACAACACGACCGTTGCGGCGGCTCAGTTGAAAAGATTGAATTAAAAATTAATTAACTTAAATTAATTAATTAAATTCAAATTCTGGATCTGTTAATGAATGTTTAACTATGAGCGCAGATGTTTAATTTTTTAAACGCTAGGAAGGTAGTATTTAAAAAACAAACATCCGTTCTTGGTCGCGGAGAAGAGCTCACTGGGATAAGCCGTCGGCAAAGCAGTGATGATTGAGGGACCGAAAGAAGTTAAGGGCAACAACAACACAGCCGTTGCGGCGGTTAAATCGAAGACAATTAAAAACACTCGTTTGTGTTTGGGTTTCGATGCTCAGCGCAGAATAGCGCGAAGCTTGTATGTATGGAGGTATGTGTGTAAATTTGTATTTCTTTCACGAAATTTCCTTAAAATTGTAGGTGGCGGATTTTATCTCGTCGGCACTGTTCGGCTGTGGAAAGTATGAGTGCAGGTGCTTGTACACGCTCTAGGCACAAAGAGGAGACGAAAAAAAAATTACAATAATAACTTGATATGCCCTTATGCGGGCGTGTGTATATATGTATGTATGTAATTGGAGATCGATGCTCAGCGCAGAATAGCGCGAAGCTTGTCCAATATATATGTATGTATGTATGTAAATAATTATAGAGATCAATGCTCAGCGCAGAATAGCGCGAAGCTTGCCCAATATATGTATAGTAAATTGAAATAAATAAAAAATAGGATTTATAAAATTCGGATTATTTTAAATCCATGGTAGACGAAATCTGTTTCTTGAACAACTGTAGGGTTTGTATTGGCACAGTGGAGCGTCGAGAAGTGGACTGTATTGAATTGTGCGAACAGAAAAATGTGTATGGATACAGCATACAAAAAATATCGTGACAGCGGCAGACTGTTCGGCGATCAGGGTGAATTCCCGAAACAAGCGCACACCGGCTGGCCAATATTAATTATGCCTTTCTTTTTGAAACACAATTTCACTGTTCACGGAGAACTTTTTTTGCACGGAAATATTAGCACAAGTTTAGAATGCGTGTGTGTGTATGTGGCTGCACACAGGCCTCGACCGTTGGCAAGTGGATGAACAACGGGGAATCGAAGAGACGGCGAGGAGGATGGCGGCGCACACAAAACGGACACGGATGGAAAATTTCGAAGTTCGGAGGCGAATAGAAAAGTGGAATTTCTCACTACCGTGGTGTCAGGAAAACTCGGACGGGGAGTTGACACGAACGAAAAACAATAAATTTTGCAGCGGTGCGACCGAAATTAAATGTTCGGCCCACTGTCTAAGACCGGCAGCGAGAACAAGATGGAATCAAGCATATACTTATCTCAGCGGAAAAATCACCGGGAACTGCTGGTGAAGGGACGGAAGGATATCCTTATCCGGCTCGAAGGACCATGTTTGCAGGGGGGCGATCCTGCCGCTGAAGATCCGGTTTTGTCAAATGTAGCCCAATGGAAATTCCCACGTCGCAAGCGAAGGTGAAAAGTAAAAGACGGGGGCGTCGTGGGCAAATCAAATGGTCAGCTTTATTGCGCTGCATACATAAGACTAACTCTAGCTTAAATGTAAGGGCCGCGCTCCCGACCGATAAGCTACGCTTAACAGTGCGAGAGCGGGCCCGAGAAGTGGAGCGCGAACAAGCCGTCCCTCAGCTCGCTTAGCAGCGAGCGAAGCTCGGGAATTCGGGAGCGGGCGTTCGCGAACATCGAAGAGTGGGCGCGGGAGCGCTTAGACTAGCCCGATGAGCAGTGCTCGAAGAGCCGACTTGCGGGAGTGCAAGAGCGGCCAAGGCTTTGGAGGCTCGGTGGACAGAGGCGGCGCCGCGGCCGCCGCGAAGGGCCTTCTGACGTGAA